>NW_002476228.1:0-252500 GCF_000189635.1 Tetrahymena thermophila SB210
CAACCCCAACCCCAACCCCAACCCCAACCCCAACCCCAACCCCAACCCCAACCCCAACCCCAACCCCAACCCCAACCCCAACCCCAACCCCAACCCCAACCCCAACCCCAACCCCAACCCCAACCCCAACCCCAACCCCAACCCCAACCCCAACCCCAACCCCAACCCCAACCCCAACCCCAACCCCAACCCCAACCCCAACCCCAACCCCAACCCCAACCCCAACCCCAACCCCAACCCCAACCCCAAATCTAATATAAAATTATCTTGATAAATGTTTAATTTTTCATAAACTAAATAATAATATTATTGAAGATGAAAAAATACAAAATTTGATTGCAATTTAATTTTATTAATTAATCAATTTAATTATAAAAGAAATAAATTAGTAAGAATGATAGATAATAAAACTCAAAAATCTTTTGTTCTTTTTGGATATTTTAATTAAATTTCTTTTATCAATATAACCTTATTTATTTTATATAAATATTAAGTAAAAGAAATATTAGTATTTTTAAAAATTGATCAAATGAAAGCTATTTTTATTTTAGCTATCACACTCAGTTTAGCTTTAGGCTAGAATGAATTCCAAACTACAATAGCTTAAGGAGTTACAATTACTTAATAAGAATGGAGATTTAATTAAATTTTAGACCATCTCCATCCACAATCGTAAGATGTTATTTGGTAATAAAGATTTTGCACATTCTCTCAATATTGGAACCCTCTTAATGGTACTGTTTTTATTTCAATTGGAGGAGAAAGTTAAATGAAAGGTATTTCACCTGGAAGAGGTTGGCTTGTGTAATTAGCTTAAACTTACAATGCTTTAGTTATTTCTTTAGAGCATAGATTCTATGGTGTCTCTTAACCTTTCCCTTAAAGTGATACTGTTGATTCCTTTTCAACTTAAAATTTAAAATATCTCACTCACGATTAAGCTCTTGCTGATACTGCTTATTTCATTAGCTAAGTCAAAAAGAATCTTTTTGCTGATGTAATCATTATTTTTATTTGCTATCATTTTCATTTAAATAATAACAAATGCACAAAAATGAAGCTCTGTGTATATAATTATAAATCATATCAAAACTTTTTATTATGAGGGTTAAAAAATATTACAAAAAAAAGATATTTATTGAATAGATAAATAAATTAATAAAGCTTTTATTAAATTGAATTTAAAAAATTTTATTTTATTTTTTAAAAATAAATAAACAAATTAACAATTATATAATAGAATTCTTTCAAAGTAAGTGAAATGAATCCTTTTATCACTGTTGGTGGATCATATCCAGGTGCTTTAAGTGCTTGGTTCAGATACAAATATCCCCATTTAACTGTAGGCGCTCTTGCTTCTAGTGCTGTCGTGAATGCTATCGAGGATTTCTGGTAATATGATAATTAGATCTATGTGAGCACCTTAAAGTCTGGTCAATAATGCCCATAAAATATTTAATCTTTTATTTAATCAATTTAAGATGAAGTCAGCAATCCTAATACTTAGGCAGCTCTTTTAAAATAATTTTAATCTGAAAAACTTTCTGTTGATGAATTTTTGTTCTTCATTCCTGATAATTTAGCTTCTTTTGTATAGTATGGATAAAGAACTGATCTTTGCAACATTTTCAATACTGCAGACTACGCAACTTAAAAAGCAAACTTGATTGGTTACTGGACTCAGAATAATAACTTCCCTAATGCAACAATATATTCTTAAAACTTCCTCAATAGTCCTAAGAAAACATAAGATTCTGATAATATGCGTTAATGGTTATATTAATATTGTTCTTATTTTGGCTGGTTATAAACTCCTAGTTAGTAAGCTGGATAAGCTATGAGAAGTAGCACTAATTCAATTAGCTTTTTCGAAGGATAATGCACTCAAGCATTTGGACCTAGTAAATTTAATTATTTTTTATTTAAGCTCTTAATTAATTTCAATGTTATTTTATTTAATTTTTAGTTTATGTTCCTAAACCAGACGAGGTTAATGGATTTTATGGTGGATTGAACTTATTAGCCACTAATATTATTTTTACTAATGGAAGCGAAGATCCTTGGTAATGGGCTTCTCTTACTAAAAGTAAAAATGGTATGATTGCTATCGTCAGCGATTGTGATAACTGTGCTCACGGAGTAGAATTATCTTATCCTAAAGCATCTGATTCTTAAGCACTCTAAAATACCAGAACTACCATATAGCAAAATTTCGACAAATGGATTTCAGATTTTAGAGCTCAATATGTTTTCTCTTATGTTTAATCTTAATTAAAGAAAATCAATTAATGAGATATTATTTCTAAGAATCTAAAAAAAATAAAATCATAATAAAATATAAAATTAATTATGTCTTTTAAAATAATTTATGTTTGTTTGCAAATAATATTAATTTTTAACAATAGAATGTTGGAAATATAAAAATTAATTAATTTTATCTAATTCTTAATAGCTTTGTTAAATTATTATAAAAATAAATTGTTTTTTTATTGATTGGTAAATAAAATTAAATATTTGGTTTATTCTGAAATTTTCATAAGAAATTACTCATTTTATTAATTAAAGGATAAAAAAGAAAATAATAATTAGATAAAGTAGATATGAGATTGATAATAAAATAATCTTTAAAATATTTATTCTGTTAGGGATCAAGATAAAATGCATAGTTAGTTAATGTTACAGCATAATAGACAGAGCTGATACTCAACAAAATGAAAAAATATAAAGATTTTAATGATAGATTTGGAGTTCTAAATATGCAGAGTAAGGAGAAGCTTCTCGATTTATTTAATTCTAGAAGATAGAAGCTTACTTTAAATGAGTAAATAAAAATAATGCTCCGAATAAGTGAGCTTGATTAAGGAAAATCCTATAAAAGTATTTATGGCATAGATAGTATAATACAAAAAATTTAACAGAGAATATAAAAATTAGACTTTGAAGAAGATATTTATTTAGGATGCTTGACTGAGAGTTTGTAGAACTTAGGTTACTATTAGAATTAGGAAATGTGGATACTTTTATGTGATTCAATCTTACACGATAGATTTGAGATTTAGGGAACTTAGGTGTATAAAATTTTGAAGGGGGTTTCTTTTATAAAATCTTAAGTTAAGGAAGAGTATAAAATAGAATTGATAAAGAAGACTTTAATAAAATTAAGAGATATCATGTCAATTGTTATCCTTGATTAGTAATACCAGTATAAACTTGAATAGCTTGACGAGATAGCTAATATATATTTGAAAGAAAACATGCTTAACGAACAGTTTATTAAACTAATTGATTTTGGATTTTATTAAATTATAAACATTATAAAGGATAAAACAACCACTTTAAGTGATTAAGACTTGTCTCATATTATCAACATAAATTTTATATTTTCAATAAATTCTTACTACAGCTAGACTGTGAATAATTTTTTATAAAATTTAGATTTTTAAAGATTGTTTGATTAAAATCTTATAAAAATGATGGCAATAGCTATTTTTTTGAAATCTTAAAATTAGCTCTCTCTAAATCTAGATAATTTAATAGAAAGTAAATTGTAGAATTACGATTTTAATTCACTTAGTTTATCGGACCTTAACATATTACTATAGAGTTTAAGTTAGCTTGATGTATAAAATACAGAATAAATAATTGAAATTATTGATTAATTGATATTGGAAAGTTCATACGAAAAAATTTAATTATTCACTCTAAATGATTTGAAAAATACTCAGATTATCAGGTAGTACAAAGATGACAAACTTAACAGATTCGCTATAATAGCATCTTAAAGTTTTATTTAAGTCGACGATGTAATAGATTTTTTAGAATATATAAATCAGCAAAATATAGAGCATCTTTTTAAAGAGCTCTACAATGTTTTACCTCAATTTCTTGCTTAAAACTGCAATTTATATAATTGGGAATAGCAATGTTTACTTTACTATTTTATGAGAAAAGATTAGCATCTAATGGATGACTTTCATTACTAAAATGGATTTTTAAATGTGCTCAAAGAGTATATAAAATTATATTATGCTTAAAGGAGTTCTACTTAAAAGTATGTGTAGCCACTTCCTTTAAGCTCTAATTTTTACAAAATTTTAAGTGTAATAGATTTAGCTGAGTTATTCTCAGACTCTCACTATAGCTGAAGGAGCATTTTTTGACTAAAAAATATTTTTGAGGAATTAATTTTTAATGTTAAATTAAATTTTTAAAAAATATATTAGAATTCAATAATATTTATTTAAACTAATTTGTTAAAAACTTTGCAAAAAGAAAATAGTTGTTTGATATAGAAAAGTCTTTGTTTCTTATTCATTATCCGTTCGTTGTCTTATTATAATTAAATATAAACAAATTACAAACATTCTTTGAATTATAAAAAAATTAATTAATTTTCTAAAAAGTTTGTAATTTAATTAAAAATTTTAACTTCATAACATAAAAGCAAGAATATCAGTTGATTTTTATAGAGCGAAATGTCAGAATATTTTAGGAAATACATTAAAAAGGAGCATTATCCTGTTCATCCGTAAGCAGCTTTATTATTAAAATTATGTAGATAAGCAGATAAAATATTTTAAGTTTTATTTGCGATTAAGTGCAATTAACTTTATGCTTTATTAATTTTTCTATATCTCAATTAGGTCTAGCATTAAGTTTAAAACTACTTTCAAAAATTGCATTTTAGAATCCATGAAAAGAAGGTAATGGAAAGAAGCAGAGTTCGATGATTGGGATTTAAATTGGGCTGAAAAGGAATGGATTTTAGATGTTATGGATCATGCTCACGTTTCTTCAAACCAGAGAGTCAATCACTATAGAAATTTTTCAGAAGTAAAGCCATTAATTAATTAGTTAGTTTATTATTGCAGTTTCAACGTCAACTGAAATGAAAGAAAATTTATACTTTAATTGTAAAAAAAGCATAAATATTAATGAAATATTTTAAAAATAGCTTTGTAGAAAGGATTTGCTGATCAAAAATATTAAGAAATACAAGAAGACGTTAGAAAAAGAAAATAAATTGGAAGAAGCGGCATTGTATTCAATTTAACAATTGTTAGGATTACTTTTTAAAATTCAATTTTTTTTAACAGATACAATTTTACTCCTTTGACATATAACTTGCCAAGTGAATATTCTATTTTTTGTGAAGAATTCAAGAAAGTAAATTCTATGAGTGATTCCAAGCAACTTTGGATTATGAAGCCTGTAATATTTTATCAAATAAACATAAAAAAAATATATAAGCAATATTTCTTTATAAATTAAGATAGGAAAAGCATAAGGAAAGGGTATTTTCTTATTTAGAAATATAAAAGAAATCGGAAACTGGAAGAACACATATCGATATAATCCTGATAACCCTTAAGTAATTGTTATACTCAAATTTAATTTAAAAACTAAGTATTTATTTTATAGGCTGATCCATATGTAGTGTAAAAGTATATAGCAGATCCTCTTTTGATAGGTGGAAAAAAATTTGATATGAGAATATATGCTTTGTGCGTTTCTTACTAACCTCTTACTGTATACCTTTACAGAACAGGTTTTGCAAGATTTACTCATCACAGATACGATTTAGAGGATATTAGCAATGCATGTAAACATAAAATTAAACCAAATATTGAACTAAATAATATCAAATTTTAATAGATGTACATTTAACAAATGTTGCCATTTAGAAAACATCAGAAAACTATGACGAAAAACTTGGTGGAAAATGGTTACTTCAAACATTAAAATTATATTTGATTTCTAAGTAAAAAATAATTTAATTGATTTTCACAAAAATAATTTTCATTCATAAAACTTTATAGATATGGATAAGAAAAAGTAAGTGAGGCTTTTTATTAAATTCAGTAAATAATCATAAAGGCTTTATAGGCTGTTTAAAAAGTTATGATTAACGATAAAAGATGCTTTGAGCTATATGGATTTGATATTCTCTTTGATGCATAGCTTAAGCCATGGCTGCTAGAAGTTAATGCAAGGTAATTTTTTCATTTTTATAATGCAAACATTTTTTTTATTATTAAAAATCATTTTTTATTTCTAAAAAAAAACCCTTTTTTCAGTTGAAAATATTTTTTGTTTTAAAAATAAATAGTCCTTCAATGACAGCAAATACACAAGTTGATAGCGAATTAAAAATAAGTGTCCTAGATGATACTTTTACAATAATCGATATTGAAAGAATGTATAAAATTAAAAAAGCTTAGCATTTTCATAAAATTTTTTATTCATAAACAGTTTAACAGGTTAAGAAGAATAAATAGGAGGATTTGATTTGATTTTTAAAGGGAATTAAATCAAGCTACCTTAAAATAGTACTTACAGCAGTTTGCTTGGATGCTACAATAATAGAAATCAGTAGTTAAAAAAACTTGCTAAGAGTACTGCTATTAGATTAGCACAGTAATATGCAGAGCAATAATAATAGCAATAGTAATAGCAACAACTATTGCTTTAACAACAAAAGCAGAATGATTTGAATAAATAGAGAAGTAGTTCTAAAGGCCCTCAGTAAAATTTCAATTAAACTTTTAAGAATAACTAGCCAATAAAATCTGGTTATTCGAGATATAATGCAGCAAAAGCAGGTCCTAATAAGCTTATAAAGAAAGTGGTGTTGAACCAAGGTGGATCAAGTACTCCTCTTCAATCTTAACAAGGTCAGTAAAATTTGTTGTAACCTCAATAATAGCCTTCCAGTTAAATTATAAGTAACACTGGTGGCGTAAAGATTGGATAAAACTAAAATAATAATATTAATAACACTACAAATACTAGTTAATTATCTTCTTAAGCATCTTAATAATCAACTTCTTAGTCTTCTTAATAATCTTCTTCGCAAAATTAAATTAATTAGGTACGCAAGTAAACACAACCACAGTAACCGAATATTCCAAAGCAAGTCAATTCACAATTAAATCCAAACAGCGGATAGATGATGATGATGGTTAATCCTACTAACAATATGAATATTAATTAGAAGCTGAACCAATACAATGATGATAAAAACAACGATAAATTCTAAAGATATTTCAAAGAAGAAGAAAAGTATATGGAACTCTTAAAAGGACAGCACCGTGACGAAGAATGACGATCTAACTGATCTTTGGATATCCAAAATCATACATACATTATGATTCATCTTTACCATTCATCTTACCAATCAGCAATTACCAACTTCACTTCCTATCAAGCTATAAAATATATTAACAAAATAAATTCTACCATAAATTAAACCGCTAATCTACCATTTAATTAATTAAATAAATAAATAAACATAAAAGAAAAACGAAATTGAATCTTAATAAATAAAATAAGCTTTTATATGACCAAATATTCACAATATTCTTTCAATAATTTTCTTTCTTCTTTCTTTACCTCTAACCATTTTCATAACATCTTGTAATATTTAATTATTTAAGATAGATACTTCTTGCTTGCTTGCTTACTTACTTTCTTGCTTATTTATTTAATCGCTTGCTTACTTGTAATAAATCACAAATACTTACTCATAGTATTAGTATTTATTTAATTAGAATAATAATCTTAATTAGTTAATTAATTAACTCATATTATATTATAATTTTACTTTCAAATAATTATGAAAGTTATTTCAAATGTTATTATTATTATTATTATTATTATGTATCATGCATATATTATTATCTATTTGTAATATGCTAAAGAAATTCTTTATCGATTATAAAAATTATTAAAATATTTCTGTTTTTAATTAATATAGATTCTAATTATAGTTTCTTTATTTTTATTTATTTTTTCATAATTTTCTATTTTATTTTTTATAAAAAGTAATAAAAATTAAAGAAGTATTTACTTACTTCCAAATTTTTACTAATCAAATTTATTTTTGATTTAACAAAAAAAAATAGAGCTTAAGATATCTTTCCTAGATCAGATAGGTTATTCTACCTATTTCAGAGAAGATTTAAGAACATAATTATTAAAACGAGCTCAGCCCTTCTTTTAAAATATTTGAATCACTTTATATCTAAAAATAAATTTATTTTATTTTTATTAAGAACAGTTTTATTTTTAAATGTTTCATAAAAAATATAATAACTTATGGAAAATTCAGTTAAACTATTCTTTAAATAATAAATACAACAAATATAAATTCTTCTATATTTCTATTTATTAAGTATTTTTAAAAATACTTTGATTTAATTAGTTGTTTGAATCTTATTCAAATTAAAAAACTTTGAAACTTTTAAAAATTTTTGGTAAGAATAATTAACTTAAAAATTTTATTTTGTGTTTAATTTGCAAATTTTGTTGAATCTTTTTTTTTTTAAGCTTTCTATAACAAAAGTTAATATAAAGAGTATAAAAAATAGAAAGAGCTGGTAGATTAAACAAAAATTATAGATGCTTTAACTTTGTATAAAAAATACAAAAATAGAATATGCATTTTATTTATTATAATTGTGGTTAAATAGCTTCTTATTTTAGTTGATTTCATAACAAATTTAAGGGTGACAAACAAAAAAATTTTTGATTGACTTAGTTTTACTTAAGAGCTTTAATGAATGTCATCCTCAGAAAATATAAAATTTGAGAAAATAGATAATAGGTTCAAGAATAGATTGATTAATATTGATAAAATATCAATGATAACAAAGAAAGAAACAACTGGTTATTTATGAATTTATTAAGAATTAGATAGTGTTTTTTATTAGTAATTAAATTCCAAACAAAAAAAAACAAAAAGAAAATAAATATCATATAATTCAATAATTTGTTAAAGACTTTAGTATCTATCTATCTAACTAATAACGATTAACAAAGTTCGCAAAGCCTACTTATTGCATAAATAATATAATTTAACGAACTCCTACTCACTTCCTACAACTCTTTATACAATAACAAATATAAATTATACAATCTTAACTACTTTATCTAAAAATTTAAATGGAATTAGAATTTGACCTTTGTGATTAACCATCCACCTACTCAGATATTTTTGAACATCCTTTACAAGAATATGTATGGAAGAGAATATTAATTGAAGAATAGCCAATAGAAGTTTTGTTGAACATAATGAAATTTTTGGATTTGAGAGACATATTTTGTGTTTTAAATCACACAAGCAGAGAATTTTACAAATTAATATCCAAAAATAACCAATTCAGAAGCAACCTTATAAAAATGATTTTTAAGAGAAGTACTGGTTTTTCTTTACCTTTTAGTTCTAACTTATCTGAAGAAAAAATTATCAAAACTCTCTTAATTCCTTCTTAAATAAATAACCCAATTGCTTTTTATGGATATGCAAGTAACGGAGGATTTGACTAGCTTCATGAATATTGGGTTGACACTGCTTTTATAAAAGGGCTTTGGTCTATATGCTCAAAGCTTGGAATTAAAAATGTGAATATTGCTGGTTCAACACTTAGCGATAGTAAGAATATATACTCAACCTATCTGAAAAACTTCAAGTCTATTGATGATATGGTTTGCAGTATTAGCAACTATATAAAATTCAACTTCAATGGAGATGCTTTTTCATTTGTAAATATTTTTTTTAATAACATTTTATCAAGAATATTTTACTTTCAAAATATCCATTTTAAAGCTTTTATTCACCTAATCTATATATTTATTTATCCTTTTCAGAAAAATTTCAATTATATTTTATTTAATAGAATTATATTAAGAGAATCTTTTACGGATTTAGTCTTGAAGAGTTTGAATAAGTTGACAAAATGTATAGAGTATCTTGCATGAATTAAAATGTAATTAATTAATTTATTAATTAATTATTTTAATTTTTATTTAAATTATTTATTTTTTTTTTCTGAAATTTTTATTAATTTTACTAATAAAATAAAGTAATTTAGAGCTAATCATGAGTAAATGAAAGGACTGCTAAAAATTGCAATTGACCTTTATTAAAAAACTAGCTTGTGTAAACAAATAAATCTTTCAGTTCATGAAAACTATATTGAAGACACATAAAACGTGCTTTGTAACGAGACTATCAATATACTCACAGGAGTTTAAATTAGCAGAGAAGGTTTTTTCTCATGTCCAGTAAAAACTTTGATGCTTTTTGGCAGTAATAAAAGAATAAAAGTTGAAAAAAATCCTGATTTAGATTACTTTAATGACATAGATAATGAATATACTTTAGAAAAAATCATTAATAAAAAGAATCTTAAAATAGTTGACACTAACATTAAAATATTTAAATCATAATCTAGATATTTTGATATTGAGTAAACTGAATTTAAATTTGCTGTTTTTTCTAATTAAAATGATGAATCAGAAAATTAAGAATTATAGGAAATGGAAAATGAAGATAAATAATAGCTATAGCCTATAGCTTGGGTTTAATACACAGCTGAATATATAGATTACATTTGCTTACAATTCAGAAGAATGAACTACTTTAACTGCAAGCATGTTGCTGTTAAATTAATTGACAGTGAAAATAGAATAAAAGAAAAAGATAAATACTCATCTACAAATATAGATTTTAATTACATTCAATTCAAGGGAATGCAAATAAAATTAAACTGATCAATCAATTATTGAAAAATTTAGCCTTTTAACAAATTTAATTCAAAATCTTCACAAAATTGTTTTAACAATAATTATATCAATTAAAACTAAACTAGCCTAAATAAGTTTTAAATAATTTAAAAAATAAACTAACCAACCAACCAACCAATCAACAAACTAACCAACCATTTTTTCAATTTTATTTATTTATTAAAAGTATATTATATATTAACTATTATTGTTTATTTATATTCTTTGAACTATAATTTATATTTTTTAGCTTACATTCTTAATCTAATAATCAAATTACACAATATGTAACTTAATTAAAGATAAGAAAATTAAGGATTGATTACCATTTTACTTGAAATATATATTTCTCTTGAAAATATTTAAAATTTACCTTTCCACTTAATTTGGTACTAAAAAATATAAAATAAAATGTAAATACGATTAGCCTTTTTGATTTTTGATTCAGAAAGTACTCAGTTAAAATACTGAGTTTTATGTTCAAAATATTTGAATGCTATTTATATTTTAAATAATTGAATAATTATTTATATCAGCTAAAATAGGTAAAAAAAAATATTTGTAAATTAATTTTGAATTTATTTTGTTAAATAAATAATACTATCATTAAATATTTTAATATTTTTATATTGAATGAACAATTCATACAAACTTTTAAATCTTTTAAAAATAAAAATAAATTAATAAATAAATAAACACATGTTTTAAATAATTAATTAATATTCATTGCTTTTATAAGCTAGTAAGATGATTAAAAATATTTATTTGAAATAATCACTGCCAAGTTATAATATTCACCCCTTAATAACTATTTTATATTCAATTTAAATAAATGTTTTTGAAGTTAATGAAATTTATTACTTATTTTTATATCTATGAGAGTAATTTATTTTGACTGGAGTGACATAATCATCATAAACAAAACACCTCTCTTACTACTTTTTAATATCTCCTATTACTGATTTATCAATTTAACCTGTCTATTTAAATTATTATACAACTTTTTCTTATAATTAATCGTATTTTTAGTTTTCGTTTTAATAAGGATTTTTTTTCACAGAAGGTACAAGCTAATTATTAACACTTTCTAATCCTGAATGGAAAAATTCACAACTCTTCATTTTTCTTATCATTTTAAATTAAATTTTTTCAATAAATTTTATAAACTATTTAAAATAGTTTGAATATATTTCAAATAAAAATATTGTATTTAATCGAATTTTATTATATATGATGCTATTTTACCTTAACCTATTTTTTTCTACTTCCTATTATTTTTATTTATTAATTCTGACATAATCTTCTTAAGAAGTATGCCAAGTAATTATATTTCCATTGTCTCTTGCATTTTCACAAAACTATCCATTTCCTAAAGTTCTTAATTTTACTATACCATTGCTACTAAATATAGCTTTATTCTCATCATCTTAAGTGTTTTTGATCTTTGGCTTGATATCTTATTTTAAAGATTATTATAAATATATTTTAAATTATTATATAAATACTATCTGCTTCATTAAAAGGCTTAAAAAGTGATGAAGTGTTCTCTACAAATTATTTAGGATTCTTTGCTGGTGAATATTTAATGCTAGATAAGTCTTATTATCTAGACAAATTAATATTTTTAATTTGACTGAATTTAAAACTCAAAAAATTACTAAAACTAATGCAATATTTTATTCTTAATATAAGTTGATTCTATATTTTATTCAGCTCTTACTTTAGAATCTTTAATCTATTTATATTTATCAAATTAAATAAAACTTACATTTTTTAAAAAATAAATAAACACTTACTTCTTTTAAGTCTAATTCATATCTTTACAAATCTTTCAATAGTTCTTCTTTATTTTATAGTCCCTTAGAGAATTAATCTACTTTATTTAAAGCATCAAACCTTACAGGAGACTAATATTTCTTTAGATATTCTTTATAATCATCTATTTTTTTCTGCTCGTAATCATCTACTCTTAATTCACCTTTCTGCTTTTCCTAAGATCTTCTATATTACCAAAGATTTTAAGAATGTTATACCTTGTATTATAAAATTTTTATTTAAAATTAAATAAATAAATAATTAAGCATTTAAATTTTTAAAGTACCTGTGCTTCATTTTACTTTTAGAAATATTCTTAATTGGTTGTAATAGGCTAGTTAGATTTAGTATAATCTTTTTCACAGATCTATATTCAAGAATTATAAAACATTTTTAAATTGCTAAAATGAAAATCTTTGATTACTTTAATTAGTGATTTATAATTAAACTCATTGTTTCTTATCATTCTATCAAGATCATCATCATTCAATTTAATATATAATTTATGCTTCAATTCATTTTTTAGTTAGACTTCATCTATTTCCTTTGTGTTATACTTTTCATAAACGTTTCTCAACTCTTCTTATATTGCTTAATTGTGAACCTATTTTAAAGAGAAGTTAATTTCTTTTAACCAGCATATCTAAATAATGCTAATTACTCTTTTGGATTTTAATGGTTTATATGGCTTAGATTTTACTGATTAGGTAACTATAATTTATTACATATTTGACTATTTATTAAAACCAAAATATAATAAATTTTGTTTTTAATACCTGAGCTCTGAACACTCTTTACATCACTTACACTTCTATCATACAAAAAGCTAGATGAAAATTTTGATTAATTTGAACATTTTGATGTAGAAGACTTAGTATCCCATTTTACGGATTTACTTGGAAGCTTTATAGAGAATAAAGAAATATACTAAATAAGTATTGGTGATTATTTTAATATAAGGTTTTTACTTGATTTACTAGACTACTATGATACATATTTCTAATTTAAAAATTGTAATTATCCTGCTTTTTTAAATGATTATGAGTAATAGATATTATTTTTTAATTAAAGAATACAAAATTCTTGTACTGATTAATAATTTAAGACAGTTATTCTAATAAAAACCAATAAAAAATTAATTGCTATAATTATGAATAATAAAATTTTATTTAAAGATCTATTTATCTATGAGAAAGAAAGAAATAATTAATTTTTCAGTAAAAATATTTAATTGTAAAGAAAATAATAAATGAATGTTAATTAATATCTAAACCTAAAACAATATTATACATACAAATAATGAATGAAATAATTTATTTAAAACATAATTTAATCATTATTTAAATTTAATAGATTTTTAGAATCTAGATTGAGTAGTTCTATTAAATTCATCATCATCACCTCCAAGTCTTATAGCACTCCTTTATGGATTTAATTTAATAACTTTATTAATTTTCTAAAACAATAATAAATTACTTTTAAGGAGATATGTTACTCTAGTGTTATGAACTTCTTAATTACCTTTAATTAAAAGAAATAAAATATTTATAAAATTTTTGCTTTATATTAATTAGAAATTAGCTAGTTACTTAAGAGATTTTCTTATATTTATTGCATTTTTAAGATGCTCAACAAATTCTTTTAATGAAATTTATCCGTCTTTATCTTTGTCAAACGTCTAGAAAACAACATCCATATCTCTTCTTGTTAACTAAATTCCAAATTTATTTTTGAAGAAAGTGCTTAGCTCCTATCTTCCCAATGAATTATTTTTATCTTTATCAATCTGGTGGTGTAAATCGAATATCTTAAGCTTTTTATCAATCATGTATTTGAATATTTTTTCTTCTATATCGTGAATAATTTGATCATCCGAAACAACGGTACTCTAATTATAGCTTCCAAATTTGTCATCTACGTTTGCTCTTTCAAGTTTTGGGTATTTCTCATAGTATAAAATTCTGCTTGCGTTAGACTCCTTTTGTACATACTTCATAAACTCAATAAGGTCTAATGTATTGTTATTATTGACATCAAATGTTTTTAAGAATTTTCTAATCTCATCTGGTGTTGCTCTTAAACCATATCTTAATAACCATTACTACATTTCATTTGCATCAATTTCATCATTGTTATCTGAATCTATTTCAGAGAAAACATCAATAGCACTTCTTGTTCTCATTTCATTGATTATAATATCAGATACCATTTCTCTGATTGCTTCTATTCTAGATTAATCAAGGAGGGTTTCTGTATTCTTTTACAAGAATTCTTTAAGAGATTAATTGCTATTATCATACATTTAAATATTATTTTTGATAAACTACTCTTTCTGCATCTATTGTAAATTAAACAATTAGGCTTATTATTAATCTTCTTCATCCTTTCTGTTTACGTTCTTTTAAAGCAGATTAATTTCCTCTAAATACTAAATTCTCTGTTTATCTTCTATTAAATAGGGTCTCAATAAAGCCTCAAATGCATCTCTATTGAAAGGTTATCTCTATTTTTCATAGAAATAGATAACTTCATCCCTAGTTTTTTTTTTAATTGATAAAAATTAATTTATAAAAAAATAAAATTACCTAGAAAATTCAGTCATATTTAAAGTACCCAAGCAACTGCTAACAAATTCATTTTAATCTATAATTGAATCATTGTTACGATCAAAAATCATGAAACCATTACTTGTATTTAAATGTCTTTATTTTAATGCCTTTGCTAATTTTAGCACAAATTCTTTTTCCCACTGTTTAGCCATAAGATTTTCACCAATACGAGACTAAATTTCTAAATTATCTTAGTATTCATACCAGAATATTTTTGCATAAATTGTTCCTCTCTTCTCTTTCTTTTCGTCTTTGATAGGAATAACTGCATCAACAATTTGGTTTTTATTCAAACCATCTAGTTACACAGTAGCAACACCTAATTTTAAATTTTAAACATATATATATAAATCCCTATCAATTTTAATTTATATTTACCTAAACAATCATTGTTATCTTGTTATTCATTTGAAAAAGGCTATAGATCATCGAATACGTAGAACTAAAGTGGTATTTTAGAAATTTAATTTAAGAATTAAGAAACGTTTGTAATCTCGATTTTCTAATGGTGATCGTATATAGGTTATGAGCCTTATATAGACCTAGTATAGTAATCCTTGCCTTAGATGCTGTAATAAACAAATGTAGTAGATTTAGGGTCAAATCCTTGACCTTTTTCTATGGCAATAACTAATATTCTCTTTGTAGTATTGTCCTAATATCCTTCAAGCTCATCAAAAGGTTTGTTTTATTCATAAGCTATTTTTTACTTGTGCTCAAGTTCCTAGATTTAAAAATAAAAAAAAATAATTACTTTTAATTAAAAACAATTTATGTTACTTCTAACTTTTCTAGTTCATTGTTTTTACTTTCTATATAAAAGCGAATTTGGTTTGAAATTGGTCTTCTAACTCTTGCTTTAATACTAATTTCACCAGTAACAATACCATGGTGTGTTAAAGAAATGCTTTGATTGAGCACTGCTGAAATTTTGTCTTTCTTATTGTTCTTAAATAAGAAATCTAAATTAACATCAGCTTATCCAATTAATATAGCATCCTAGTGGTAAACTGAATATACTTCTATTCTAATAGAACCAGTTTCTAAATAATGTAAAAATGCTCCTTTAGTATTCACTTTGTAAGAACATTAGAAGTTGAAGTAGCAGCTTTTACCTGATTTTAATTAAAATTAAATTATTTTAGTAATTCCTACTTATTTTTACCTTCGCAAACAGGAGTTGTCTAAGTTTCATGATCATAGAAATCAATAGTAGAAAACACTAAAATATTATCATCTTCTGATATCCTTCCTTGTGTAGCTTTAGAAAGATTTTATCCATATATAGAGCATGTGCCTACCCACATATCGAAGAAATTTTAACCTTTACCTAAATAAAAAAATAAAAACATTAAATAAAATGCGCTTTCCTTAAAGAATAAATTACTTTCATCTATTTATGTATCTTCATCATCTGAAAACTCAGATACATTATCAGTATAATCCACGTTACCCTTTCTATGTAATTGAACATTTTAAAGATCTAACTCTTATTTCTACTCTCCTTATAAGAATCCTTTTTTAAAATTGATCTTTAATTTAAATACTGAAAATTAAATAATAATTAATCAAATTAATTACCTTTCATATCGGTTATTTCTGCAAGCTCTTAAGCCTTTTCCAGTAAAGCCTTATATTTAAGTTCCTAAGCTTCTTTTTCTACCAAGTAAATCTTTTCACGTTGTTAAGCAGTTTCAATTTAAATACGAAGCATAGCTTAAACCTTTTCTAAATGCACAGCTATTTCACCTTTTTCTATTTTTAGCTATTCTATTTCTTTGTTTAAACTTCTAATTTATTCTGTTTTATTCAATTCTTCTTCCTCATCTTCTTCTTCATCGCCATACTCATTTTTATCTCTCAACTCCCTTTCAAGATCTTTTGGTGTTTTTAGTTTGCTTTTATATGAATTCATCGTCAAAGTTCCTAAAGTCTTTTTAATTTTTTAATAATAACAAATTTCTTACTAGCATATTAAAAAAATATATATATCTAACCTTAAGATAAGTTGGATGATCAAGCTGTTACAGTTGTTAAAGAGGACCAAATTTGCTTGCCTAAGTAGTCAAATCTATTTTTAATGATTCATTTTCTTCTTTGAGATCTTCTAAATATTTTTTTGTATTATTTAACTCATCTTTCAATAGCTGAATCTCTCTCTTTTAATTGTCAACATTCCTAGTCAGTTACTCATTAACTGTATTTAATCTGACACTTTCTTCTTCCAATTCATGCATTCTTGCATATTTTTGAGCTTTTTCACCATGATCTTTAAAAAATGGTGAAGAAAGCAGCTCTTTAAGTCTAAGCTCTGTGTTATCTCTCTACTTTTTTAAATCAATAATCTACTTTTAATATTCGTCTGCACTTTCTGCACAAAGTTGCAAAGATCTATTTTCTTTTCCTAAGCTAACAATCTTATCGTTTGCTTATTTTAATTCTATTAATAATTGAGCGTTCTCTTATTTACAGGCCTTTAATTACTACTTTAAAGCTGACATATTCGAAACCAATTCGTCGTTTTTAGCTGCCATTCCTTACATTTTTGCATTTATTTCTCTTTACCCATTAAAATAAGCAGTGCTTTTTTCTGGATTAGCCATAGATGCTTGAAATTGAGATTAAGCTAATACTGATTTATGAAGGTTTTAATAAGTCTTCATTCTATCTTCACTTTCTTAAAGCTATTTTTTCAGCATATCAACAAGTTTAAGCAAGTCAGATACCTTTAAAAATATTAAAACTCTCATCTACATTAAAATAATAATTAAATTTTGTTACTTTTTTCCTATCTCTAGTTGCAACAGTTTCATTACCAATAGACTTCTATAATTTTTTATCTTTGTTTTTTGAAGCAACAACCTATATTCAATGAACAAAATAAATATTTTTAAGCTGAAAAATGTAATAAAATATTTGTAATTATAGTATTTATAATAATTTAAATTACAGATTTAGCCAATTATATTGCTTATAATTCTTTTTTAAGTTCGCTATTTTCCCTTTGCATTGTAAAATAAGCGTCTTAATAATTAACATTAGAGTCAGAAACTTTTTTATTCTTCATTTCAATATCTATGCTCTTTAATTTTGATTAAATCTCATCTACTTTTTTTGCTATTGTGGCTTGCTTATCAATCAACTTTTTACTCTAATCTTTTTACCCTAAAAATATATCTTCTTTTCTAGTTTAATTAGATCTATAAAACTCATAAGCTCTTTTATTTGAATTCTTCGCTCTCTCAGCATCTTTTTAACTTTATGATTTGTCAAATCTACTATTGCTATGCGCGTTCCTATTTGCCTTTTTTGAAATATTTTATTTGCTTTGCTTATTTTCATCTTCTGAATCTGATAGATCCTCCTTAATGTTATAGAGATCTTTTTTAGTTTCCTATTAACTCTTTTCTTCGTTTCTTATTGAGATTCTTTCATTACTTTCCACTATTAAAATTATTATAAACATCAAACCTCATCCATCAATCAATTAATTAAATATATTTACATTTCTAAAAGGACTTGTCTTTGTCTCCTTATTATGTTAGAGTAGCTTTTCTGATTTCTATATTGATTTAATGCATGAATTTAAAATTTAAAATATATAAGCTAATTAGGTTACTATTCTCTTAGATCATATTTGATAGCTAACTTAGCTAATTATCATTTATTGAAACATCTGAACTCATTTATAAAAATCAAATTATGAAGATATTCTTAATTAATATATTTTTTTTGAATTTTATAAAGTAATAAAATCAGAATTTAATTAATTAATCGTATTTAAATATTGAATTTCAATAGATATATTTTTGATTGATAAATATTTATTAAAGTTGTTTTCCAGTCAAATTTTATATTTAAATTAATATTATTGATTGATAAAGAATACTAACTAAATAAACTTTTTATTAATAATTGAAACTATTTCATATATTTGATAGATAGATAGATAGATAGATATAAATAAATATACAATAAAATTATAAAATTGAATAAATGAAAATAATTAAATCTATTTTAAATATGCTTATTAATAAAATTTTATAAATAAATTATTTATTATTAGATTGTTGAAATAATTTCATTATTATTCAACTTCATTTTGTTGTTAATTCTCTTCTTTAACTTTTGGTTTTTCGAGTTTACCAAAGTTAGCTTTTTTATCAACAAGGAATATGACAAATGCTATTATACTAGTAGTAAATCCAAAAATACTCAATATTATTTATGAATACCAATATGTACCTAATTGACTCCTCATATACCCAAATATAGCAGTTAAAGCTGCAAGCCCTCCAAATTTACCAGTCATTACCAATCCATATGCACTAGCAGCAATTTCTTTTTTGACAATATAGGAAACTTAGCTCCAATATGAACTCATAAAAGTAGAAAAGCTTAAACTCATCATTATAATTGGAATGTAAGGATTAAGGTTGAAAACCTGAATTTATTTAAATATTTATATATAGATTTGTATTCTAAAAATTAAAAATTCATTATTACCATTAAATTTGCTGAGCCTGATAGAAGTCCAGCAACTATAGAAGCCTTGCTTCTGTGCCCAAACTTATCTAACATATATCCTATCGTTGGACCTAATGGTAAAACTAAATACCAAAGCATAGAAGCTGCTAATGAACTCTTTTAATTACTGTCACTGTCTCCATTATATTAATTTTCACTAAAAATGGTTGTTGAATTACCAAAAAATGGGAGTATACTCCAAAGACTAAGAACAGTATATGAAAGTACTAGCCAATAAAGCGTAGGTAACTATTTTATATTTATAAAAAGCTAAGTTAAAGATGTATCTTTCTTTGTTTGCTAGCTCTCAATTTCTTTAAAATCTCCTTACTAATTTTTTTTTATGTCTTATTCAATATAATAATCTAAAAGTGCAAGTAATATAGAACTAATAAAAGAAAATGAGCAAGTGATAATTGCAATCCAAATAGCAACACTACCACTAGCATAATCTATTATAGTTGGAGTAATTGAAACATTCAAACTATCAAAAAAGTTAGCCAGACCCAATAAAACAGACATAATTACTGATAAATATCCACCAAAAAAATAAAAACTTATAAAATAGCTTAATAATGAAAATATAGATCCTATTTAATCAGATAAAAAAGTAAATTTAATAAAAATTTTAATAAAAAATAAAAGTTACCTAAACAAATACCAATTGTTGCTCTACCTGCAATCATTAATCCAAATATAATCTATTAATATCCTATGTAAAAAATAAAAGACCCAATAAGAGCACAAGAAGTTAAAAATACTAGAACCTTTCTGCTTCCAATTTTATCAGCAACAAAACCTAATATTAATAATATTTTTAATTAAATTCTAAATATAGATGAATAATAATTATTTATAATATATCAAGAAAGCTAAATATTATTAAATACCAGAAAAAAAAGGAAGTACTATATTTGGCCAAGAAAAACAACCATATAAAATATTGTAGTAAACTTCAAATTAATCATCGTCTATATTTAGCTTTTCTTTAAAGCGATCTCTAACATTATCGTGGATAGCTATTAATATATAATGTTTTTAAATTATGTCTTTACATTTATTATCAAATTAAATTAATAATTTTTATGTAATATTTACGAACTGGTTGATCAAAACAATAATAAACCCCAACAATGGTTGCTCCACTTAAAAAAGCTATAAACATCTTTAATCTGTGAGTACTTTTCTATGTTTAAGATTTTTAATTTTTATTTTTATCTAAGAGCTATGCGTCATCCGAATAGTTAGATTATTCTTCCATTTTTTATGATTAGTTTTTAGTTTTTTGTAAATAAAGCTTTTTTTAATTTTAATATTAGAAAAGATTGGAATGACAATAAATATCAATTTATTTGCTTATTTCAAATTAATTTTTACTATATCTATTGGTTAATTATTATTTTTTTCCATTTCAAATTCGTTCAACCTTGATTAGTAAAATCTACTTTCATTTTATCCATTATTTTCCATGACTAATTAATTTTATCGTTAATAATTCTTTTTTGTGTAATCTTAATACAATTAAATATTTTTTTATTATTTAATATTTCTATTTATTAACTTTCTCAACTTTTAATAAAAGAAATTAATTATTGTTGAAATTTTAAACATAGCTTATTTCAAATTAATTTTTGCATTATTTATTGGTTTATTTTTTTTTTTTTCCATTTCAAATTCGCTTATCCTTGATTAGTAAAATCTACTTTCATTTAGGCCATTATTTTCTATGGCTAATAAATTTAATCGTTAAGAATTCTTTTTTGAGTAATCTTAAAACAATTAAAAATTTTTTAACTTTTTAATATTTCTATATATAACTTTCTCTGAATTTATAATAAAAGAAATTAATTATTGTTGAAATTTTTTGATATAAGAAAGACTTCTAATATGATTAAAAAATTTTACCTAAAAAAAACAGAAATGAATCGAAAATTAAATTTATTTTAAATTTGAAAAAATAATAATAAATTTATATAATATAATGTCTAATAAAAATTTTAATCTCAAATTCAATAAACTTTATTAATTTTTTTTTTTTTTGCTTTAAGCTAAGCACAATTGGATATAACTAATAGAAAGTTTTTATTATTAATAATTATTTCTCAAATTTTAGGAATGAAATTGTCAGAAACACTTAAAAGTAAATGGATAGAATAAACAAACTAGTTTGAGGCTCTAGGTCAAAGAGGCTGGTGCAGCATTTTTGCTGAACTTCCAGTATATGAAGGATTATATTATAGTGAAATAACAGTACTTGAGCCTAAATTGCCTCTCCCATTTGAAAATGTTGTTCCTCATGTTAGAATAGGAATAGGTACAAAGGAAAGTAATGTAGAATTACCCATTGGTGCAGAAGAAATATCTTACTGCTATAGGGATAGAGATGGAAATAAACTTACGTAAGGAAAAGCAGAATAATATGGCGAAAAATATGGAGTAGGTGATGTAATTGGTATTTTAGTTTATCTTCAACCACCTAAACCCAAATTAAAGCTAAAAAAAGAAAACTAAGAAAAAGAAAATGAAATGTAGATAGAATATAATTTAAATTTTAATTCGCAATAAATGATTAGTAATTAATCAATTTAGTCATATCAAAAAATATTTAATGCAAACTAAGGCTAGGTAGATTAGAATAATAATAACCGCTGTTCGATTAGCAATAATCTTTAAGAAGTTTTAATGAACCAATAAAACTCTATTTTAATTTAAGATTAAGATTTAAACTAAGAAAGTTTTGTTTACTTTTTTAAAAACGGCGTGAACCAGGGAAAAGCTTTTAAAAACATTAAAGAAGGATTCTATTATGTAGGAGCATCTCTTTACATGAATGCCAGAGTTAAGTTTAATTTTGGACCTGATTTTGCTTATCAGGTTAATTTAGAAAACGAAGGAATATTATTAGATGAAGATATAGTATTAAATCCTTACGATCAGATATCAAAAATATAAATCCCATATAATGATATTTGAACCTAAAAATTTATATAAATTAAATAAAATATTTTTCCTTTGCATTTGTTTATATTTTTTGAAAAGCTTACATATAGTTTATTTGAGTTTTTTAAGAGAAATAAAATATATTTGTATTTTCTATAAAAATATTTAGAAATAAAACTAATTAAAAGAATATTGTAAAAATAAATATATTAAAAATGATAAATTTTGTATTCTAAAAAAATAATTTTTAAATAATGCCTTTTTTAATATTAAAAAATTCAATTTATATTTTTGAAATTTAAATTTATTTTTTTATAATATAAATGAACCATCTTTTTCATTATGTTAATCTTTAAAATTCACAAATTAATTGTGGGTTTTTAACAAATAAATTATTCTCATTTAGAAATTTTGCATCTGAAATTTGAAAATTCATTTTTTAAGATTCCAAAATTAAGTAAATTTCTATTTTTAAATGGTATTTATTTTTATATAATCTATAAGAGTTTTGTATTTCTTCTTTAAAATTTATGAAAAACTTAAATATCCAAAAAAACTTATCTTTTAACACATGAGCGAATATTATTATAGTAGTCTTTAATGATTTTAAAAATAATTAGCTTAATTTTATTTATATTTTGCATATTATGGATTTATCTTTAAATAATTCTAAAGGATATTTAATGTGTTCTATCCATATGCAACTTTTTAATATTTTAATATTAAATAAAAGATTAATTTAAATTTTTTTAAGGTTCTTTTTGATAGACTTTTAAGTATTATCAAAACTTTATAATAGAAATAGAATTAGTTCATGAGAAAAAGTTTTAAACTTCTATAGATATTAGTAACTTTAGCATCTTTATATTCAAGATCTAGTTGTTTTAGTGAAGATGCTTAGCTTAGCGATTTGTTGATGTAAATAAATAGTTTTGATTCATAAATATAGCAAGTAGAAAAAGAAATAAAGCTAGTAGAAATCGAAAGGTTAGATAAAATGGGCTTCTTTTAGCAAGGAAAGAAGAGTTAAGTAAATATTTTAAAACTTTTATCAATTAAATTTAATATTTATAGTTTTTCTTTAACTGGAATTATAAAAATTATTGTATTTTCTAGGTAGAAGAAGAGTATTCATTGCGAAATAAATTACCATTAGAATATGTAGAAAATTATAAAATATTTAGGAATGGAGCTAAAAAAAAATTTACTTTAAAGGTAAATTCAGTTCATAACACAAGATTAGTTAAACCTTAAGATATATTTTAATAAACATAAAAGATAGATCACAAAGTTAGAAATATTGAATTCATTCAGTTTAAATAAAATAGAGTAAATAACTTAAACCAAGGAAGCACGGTTTATGATTTTTCAGAACAATATATTATGATAGTTATTACTCAAAACAATTATATACTTCTTTTAGATAGTACTGGTAGAATTATGCATGAATATTATGCAGGTCACAATGTATTTTGCTTATTTTTAATAATTAGAAGTTATTTACTTTGTTATTTTTATTAGGTATTTAAATATGCTATACTTACTTCAAATGAAGAAAATGTTATTTACACTTTAGGAGATGATTTTAGCATCAAATCTCATTTAATAAGACCATTAAAGAAGCAAGATATAGAATGGATTTAAAAACCTGATAATACTACTTAAAGTTCAATAATAAGAATTAAATCTTCAAAGGAAATCAAAATAATAGAGAAATCTTCGAATTCTACTAAGCCAAATGATAAGAAAAAAAATTTGAATCTTCTAATTGAGTATGAAAGCGAATTTAGCATACAATAAAAAAATTAAACTTAAAATGTAAGTTGAATTAGTAAAAGTGAAGCACTTACTATTTTTTTAAATAATATGTAGATTGATTTATATACCGCATTTGAAGTATTTACATCTAAGCAGAATAAATATATTTTATTAGGAGATTAGACTGGCCATATTCAGTAAAGCTTATTTAAAAATAAAAAACTGTTTTATTCTTATTCATTTAAACTAAAAAAGTGTTTACTTTAAAAATGGCACTAAATTTGGAAAAAGTGCACTTAGCAGACACCCAATACTATAGATACTAAAACATTACCCATATCCCCTTTATGCAAGTAATTACTATTTATTAATTAAATATTTTTAGAAATAATTTAAGTATAATAACAAGTTAGAAAAATTTTAAAATATATTTTTAAAAATTTATTAAACTTTTATTAATAGCAAAAAATTAAATTGGATTCTTCAACTATGGAAACCTATTAACTGCTTACCCTCAATGTGACTTAGTAATTAGAAATAATTATGATTAAAATTTAAAATATTTTTGAAATAAAGGCCTATGATGACATTCTTTATGTTGCTATTGATGGACAGCACAGTTAAAATATACTTGCTTTGTAAAAAAATATGGACATTCTTATTTATGACATGAAATCTCAAAAGAGCTCATGCTCAGGTAATTTAAATAACTTAAAAAGTAAAAAATGATAATAAAAATAATTTAAAAATAAATAAGTTTTAATGAAAATAAACTCTGGTGATATAGATGAAATAGATAAAAAAGATCCCAAAAAAGTCTCGATTCAACAAATTCATAACTTTATAATATTTTAATCTCATGATTCGCCTATTGCAAAAGTATTAAATATCACAAATTATAAATCTAAGAATGCTGATATGATGCTAGACGTAGGATTCTATTTATCAGGTTTAGGACCATCGTAATATTAGTTTGATTACATAGACGAAACGAGCTATTTCTAATATCAATCTCATAAGCATAGCAGCAATAATGGGTTGATAGCTTATTTTGAGCATTTAAACACCCCTTCAAATTCTTCTGAAATAACTCTTTTTACAATTTATACTCCAAGTCCATCATGGAATTTTACTGAAAACTTTAAAATGCCTGTCATAGCTATCATTCTTATAGTCTTCTTTTTTGTTTCTTATTGCAGAAAGAAAAAGAAAACAACTCTTGATGAAGCATCAATGGCTAATATTGATAATTTGATTAAAGATATCTAATCTGGCAAAAAGACAATTCCAAACTATAAAAAGGAAAAAGATGATTGATTAATTATTGAATAGATTTTTTAATTGATGAAAAGATATTAGTGCTCACTTAAATAATAATAATTTTGATTTAATTAATTAATAAAAAAAATTTCAATTCCTAAATTTGTGTGCATTTGACAATAAAATTAGATATTTTAGATTTTGCTTAATAAACCATTACTCACCTATTTTTTATAAATAGAACTAATAATTTTGGTAATGATCTAATTAATATTTGACAAAAGATTCAATCCAAAATCATTAAATAAATTAATAAAGCAAAATACTTGAGTCTATATAAAATTTTAAATCATATTTTGAAAAAATAACTTAAAAATTCCATAAAATATTTAAATAACCTCTGTTTTTTTTGTTAGATTAAATTTTATTTCATTTAATTGAATCATTTTTATGTATTTTAGAATTTTCAGTGAGTAAGTCATATATTTTTTAGTTAATCAACTTTTTTTTTTCAAAAATTCTTTGCTTAACTATTAGTAGAAATTTTTGTGAATTATTTACAAACAATAAAAAATGTTAATAATGAATGAATGAACAATAAGTTTTTTCATAAAACTTTTGAAGAAATAAGATACTTCATCATAATTCTTTTGCTTTTATATTGCTTTTTAAAATAATTTAACATTAATTGAGTTAATAAAAAAATGGTAATTACTTTTTAAATGTTAGATTTATTGTCTTTTTTGGTTACTGCAAATATATTTTTACAATAAAATGATAGAGTTTTGGAAGTTATTAAAATTTAAATAAGAGTTTTAAATATTGTTAGTATACTAGCATGATATCTAAATTTAGCCATAAAAATAATTGGGATAGCATCTTTTAGGATACTTAGAACAGAGAAAGGAGAGACCAATTGTAATGTGCTGGCGATGACGAACATGTTTAATTACATAAGAGACTTAATACGTCATCTAAATCTATTAAATAAATTTCAAATAATAATTATTATTAAATGCTTTACTTATAAGCACTTTCTTATCTTTTCTCCTCTGATTTATATCGTTTTAGATCAAGAGAAGATTCTTTGCTGTTATACAAACAAAAAAAATTTAAATAATACATACTTTGTAAATAAATTAAATAGTTATAAACAATAACTCGCAAATAAGGTAGAACATAATTAAAGATTTAATAGTAAGTTTTCATCATGACCTCTCAAACAAACTTCTGTCCTCACGAATTCGCTAAAGTATTAGACGGTAGCTGCCACGAAACTCGTAAAAAATGGAAAGAATTTTCACAAGACCCTCTTTTCATTCCTCGCTATAACATTAGCTTAAGAGAATAAAAGGACTTAGCCCTTGAAAGATTAAAAGTAGTAGCTAAGAATAGAGTCTTTTCAGTTCACGACTTTGCTAAAAACCCATTAAATGTTTTTGCCAATCACGAAATGGCTGCTTGGGTTGATGGTTCACTTGCTACTAAGCTTACTGTTTAGTTAAATCTTTTTGGTGGTACAGTTTACACACTCGGTACTGAAAGACATTTACCTGTAGCTGAAGGTGTTGATACTCTTTCTACTATCGGATGTTTTGCCTTAACAGAACTTGGTTTTGGTAACAATGCTGTTCAAATGGAAACAACCAGTATTTGGGATCCTTAAACTAAAGAATTTATTATCAATTCTCCAACAGTTTTGAGTCAGAAATATTGGATTACAAATGGTGCTCTCCACTGCAATTATGCTATTGTCTTTGCTCAACTCATATTGCCAGGTAATTTATCATAACAAATAGTAGAATAACACTTTTTATTATCTAAAACGAAAATCTATTACATTTTAAAAGCAATTCAAATTATCATTAAAATTATATGAGAATTGTCAAACCAAAAGATAAACATGATAAAATAATATTATCTTTGACAAAAGCTTCCATCCAATCAACTATTTTTTTCTAATTTTAATAAGAAAATCAGTACATTAGATTAAATATTTATTTAATGATATATAAAAAGGCAACTAAAAGGAAGGTGTCCATGCATTCTTAGTCAGAGTAAGAAATGAAGATGGATCAGTTTGCAAAGGTGTTTTTATTGAAGATATGGGAAGCAAGTTCGGTTTGAATGGAGTTGACAATGGAAGATTAAGATTTGATAACGTAAGGATTCCCAGAGAAGCTATTTTAAATAAATTCTCAGAAATGTCTCCTAGTGGATAATTTACTTCTACTATTAAAGACAAGAGATAAAGATTCTTGAAAGTTGCTGACAGACTTCTTTCAGGTAGAATTTGTATTGCTTCTATGCTTATTGGAGGTACTAAATATTGTCTTGCTACTGCTATCAGGTAAAACTCTTTAAAAAATTTTTCTAGCTTATTTATTTTAAAATTTACATAAAATAGATATGGATCATAAAGACTTGCAGTTGGTAAAACAGGAAAATCTGATACCCCAATCATGAACTTTAACTTATTCTAGAACTAAGTTTATCCTTTGCTTGCACGTACTATCACATTGAATGTTGGATTTAATAAAGTAAAAGAAGTTTATGCTGAATCTCTCCTTAAGAAAGAAGAAGCTAGTGCTTTCTTAGTTTGTTTATGCTGTGCTGTTAAACCTCTTATCACCTGGAATTCTAGAGATGTTGGAACTACTTTAGGTGAAATATTTTTATATTATTTCCAAATAAATAAGCTCATAATTATTATCATAATCCAAAAGTTGAAAGAGTTGGTGGTCAAGGATATCTTAGCGTTAACAGATTAAGCGAATTATTACCTTTTGCTCATTCAGGTATTACTGCTGAAGGTGATAACTCAGTGTTAATGTAAAAAGTTGCAAAAGAGCTTCTCACTTTAGTTTCTAAAAACTAGTTCCCCTTCTCAAAGCCAACAAATAGCAGATAAGATATAGCAAAGATGACCAAGATAACCGACATTTAAGTTTTAATTGATCTCATTAGAATTAGAGAAGTAAACAAATAACATTTACAAACAAATTGATAATTAATAAAAATTTAAAATCTATTAGATTGACTTAATTAAAGAAGTTAGTGTTATGACCCAAACCTAAATGAGCCAAGGAAAGGATATCTATGAAATATGGATGGAAAAGGAAAATGCTGCCATCTAAAATTTAGCTAGACAATTCGGTGAAAGAATTATTGCAGATTTTGCCTAATAGAACTTAGCAAATGTTAGATAGGACGTGAAGAGACCTTTGGATTTATACTTCAAGTTACATTTAGTTTCTGTTGTGCTTTCTAATTTAGGATGGTATTTAATGAACAATGTCGTTACTAGTGATGCTGCACGTTCCCTTGAAGAATTAAGAAAAGAATGTATTGTCTAAATTCATCCTATAGCTTTATACTCTGTTAATGCATTCGGTATTCCTGAACATTTACTTTGTGCTCCTATTGCTTAAAACTATGAAACATATAACTCAAAGCCTAATAATGGTGAGCTTATTACTTCAAAATTGTGAAAAATAAAATAAAATATTTATTTGCAAACAAAACATTAAATAAATAAAGTAGAATTGCTTGTTTTTTTTATTCTGAATAATTATATGTTTAGTATTATCTATTTCTATCAACTTAAATAAAATAAAACAAATAAAATTTTACATGTTTTAATTATCAAAAATATAAAATGAAAAGTAAGTAAGTAGAAATTTCTAATAAAATTTAATTTATGATAGATAACAAATACTTTTAATCATTAAAAAAACAAAGAAAGAAAGATACAGTCAATCAATAATAAACAAATACAAAAAATAAATATATTTTTAATTTCTTTCCTACCTACATTCCAGAAGGTTTAAATAATTAAAATAAGTTTTGTTTGCATCTTAATTTAGCAATATAAAAATAAATACTTTCTACTTACTTCTATTTAAAATAAAATGATTATTCATTCTAAGCTTTAATTGATTTTGAAAAGCACTCACAAAAACTCCCTTTATTTTAAATTAAAAAATCATTTTTGTTCTAACCCTTCATAAGAGGAATAGGTCAAAGCTTTAAAAGAAAAAGTTAGATTGAATTGCATATTTGACAGTGAAAAAAAGAATGAGAAGGAGTATAATGATTAAATAGATGAAGCTTTTAGAGTTTACCCAATAGTTTTATAATTATAAAAAAATGAAGAAAACACTCTGAAAGAGCAATATTTAGGTTTATTAGATTTCATCACTACTAAGAAGGCACGTAAAACATTTGATTAAGAAGTAAATGCTCAATTAGTTAGCTACTTGTAACAAAATCTATTTAAAAACTAAATCGAAAATTTCTTAAAAATTGAAAGAATGTCACTAGCTTAGTAAGGAAATGCTTCTTAACAACAATTTCACTTCCTCCATAGAGGACATCTGCAAGTCTTTGGAGTTAGAATGGATCGCTCTTAAAATGAATTCATTCACAAATACACATATTAAAAAAATTAAGCTGAACTAAGATTTACTCGTCGTATAACCTCATAAGAAAAATTAGATTAATTAGATATTAAAGATATTTTGCCTGAAGAATTATAAGGAAAGACAACTAAGATGAAAAAATAAATTGAAGATATAATGTCAAAAGAGACAAAAGAGTTAGATTAAAATGCACCTAAAACTCTTAAAGGAACAATCTTGGATGTAGCTAAAAAATTCGGATATGATTTCAAGGACAATAAAATTGATGGTGCAGAATATTTTAATAAAATATCTTCATACAAAAAGAAGGCATTTGAATCTTTACATAAAAGTGAAGAATATATTCTTGTTGAAGATTTTATGTTAAGAACAACTGAAAGCATTAGAATTAAAGCTCTTTCAGGTGAAGTTTTATGGGAAGATATACCAAAAGAAGATGGTTTATTCCATCATTATATTCGTACAGAAGCTCTATGTGACTTAAATGAAGCTCCATCACTTAAAAATAATAGAAAGAGAATCATCACTGATATTGATGGCAAACTCTTTGGTAATCCTCCATGCTTGGTTAAAAGATTTGATTTAGCAACCAAATGAAATTTATTAATGAAAATATTTTTATGTAACATAAATTAAATCATATTGTATTGTTATTTTTTTTACAAATATAAAACATAAATTGTTTTAAAAACACAATTTTATTTTAAACAAATTATCTCATAATATAAATTATCTCTCATATATTTTTAATTTTCTAATAAATTACATTAAATATATTTATATTAAATAGATATTATAATAAAAGTTACTGGTTTCATTTAGTTAACAAAAGCAAATTCAAATCATATTTGCAAACAAAAGTTCATTTAAATTAATGAACAAAATTGAATAGAGTCAATCCTTTATTTAGATTTAAAATTTTATAACATAACATTTTTTAATTGATACTAAATGTAAATTAATAAGAAAAAGTTAAAAATTTTTCAATAGGGAAAATAAGAGGCTGGTCTGTATTTGAATATAAATAAATAATTAAATATTATGTAAGTGTTTAAAGATATGTGCAAATAATTTTAAATTTTGTATATTTAATAGTTTAATCATATTAATTATTGAGAATTATTTGATAAATAAGCTAGAAAAGATATAAATATTATGAATTACTTTTAAAAAAAAAAATTAATTTTACAGTAACACTATTCTTTTTTTCATAGCCAAAAAAACTTAGTGCTAAATATATTGCACTTAAAATGCATAAATTAGATTACATGCTTAATTTATCAAAAAAAACTTAAATTTTTTTTCAATTTAAATTTAGAAGCAATTTGAAAGAGATTACACTGATTTTAATATCATATGAGAGTATTTATTTTTTTAACATATTTTTTATTGACACAAGTAATAAGAAAATTACAATAAAAAAATTCTTAATAGAACAAGCGAATTTTATTAAAGTTATAACTTTTACATATTTATTTCCACATAAATCAAAATAGTTTCTATAATATTACATTGGCACAAATGTAACAATTATTTCAAAATGCTTTGATTAGTAAATTGGTAATATTATAAATTTATTTATTATATTTTAAAATTGATACTTTTGTGATTAAAATAAATGTAAAGTTATGAATTTTAAAAGTAAATATATTTGTTATTCTTTTTAAATTTGTTAATAAATTTTAGATTACAAAATACTATTGCTTTTAACATGGAAGTATGTATATTGAGAATAATGCGCTATAATTACTGAAGAATTTATTTTTACTGTTTATGTAAATTAATTTATAATTCTATTTTTAGTCTTTTCACTCTCAAATTAATTTTGCCTAAAAATATTACTATTACGAATACAAAAGTTCTTTAATCCTAAATGCTAGAAAGAATTACTGGAAATTTTATTTTAATACAACTTAACTATTTTAATATCAAGTAATTTAAAATTTCATGTAAGGTATGTTTGAATAGGGAAAAATATAATTTTTATAGCATAATAATTTGTTTGGTTTCATTTTTTGTTACTCAAACAAATTTTAATTAGTGATTTAAATATATGATATCACTCACATTACTTTTATTGAAAGGTTAGTTTCTTATTAATTATTGCATTGATTTTAATACTTTGTAATTAACTTAAATTGCACTAATTTATTTTTTACCACTATCTGGAATTAAAGTTATGATTATTTTTTTCATTTTGTAAAGTTATTTGTATTATAAATGTCCTCTTCTGATTTACTAGTGAAATAAAGTTGATGCGCAATTTCAAATAAATGCTAATATTTTAAAATTAGAATATAATTTATAATTTTTAAATTATCATTGCAAAAATTCATAGAATCTTTAAAAAAAATGCAGTAAGGTTTGTATATTCTATGATTTTACATATTTTTTGTATAATTAATAATTAGAAAGCAAAATCTAAATTCAAGATTGCTATTGAAAATAAAAAAGAATTACTTTTCCGTAATATTAAAAGGATCTTACTCAGTTTTTAGATCTAATCAAAATTATTAGTTATATCGCACCATAAATATGTGAAATAATATAATTTAATTATAACACAAAAAAAACTTTATTTCATAAAAATTTCAGAAATACTTAATAAAAAAATACTTAACAGAGTTTAATAAAAAATAATTTTTTTACTTTAAATAAATAAAACTTAGTTAAGAGACAATAAAAAGTTATGTTTGATTCTTACTTATAAAGGGCTAAAAGGATGGAAAAAGTTGATAGCATTTTGACTAAAATAATAATAAAAATTAGTTCATCTTACATATCTTTGATAAGCAATTTCACTTTAATAATTCTTCAAAAGATATAAGGAAGAGACGAAAATCAAAGTTAAATTAACATAATATTGGTAAACATTATTTTTTTTATAGTTTACATAGGGTATTGCGTTATTGAATACTCTTTTATCCAAAATTCTTAGAAAGAACTAATTGATACTAAGCCTATACTTATTCTAACTTTGGAAAAATCTTCTAGTAAAGCAATAGAAACAAGTATTCTAAATTAAATCTAAGAAGATCTCAATAAAAAAAATCTTTATTTTTACATTGTAGGGTATACAATACTATTTGTCTTTGGAATATTTTTCTTTAAAAACAACTACCTTGAATCGTAACACTAACTTATAGTAATATTTTCATTCTTTGGTCACCTTTTAGTCTTACTCAAAAATATTCTATAAGCTATTTATTATTTATTTAGATCTGCTTTTAATAGGTTTTCTGATAAAAAGTTATTATGTGGATTTAAATTTAAGTTATCTAGCCTTTTCTTTAGAGACATTAGTATTTAATAAGCTGAAGACAGCGATAGCCTTCAATCAACTGTTATCAAATAGCTAAGCACGAGCTAAATAATTAATTAGGACTGTAGCATTTGTCTTGATAAGTTATAAACAGGATAAACAGTTTCTATAATAACTGAATGCTAGCATTACTACCATTAAGAGTGTATTGAAAATTGGTTTTAATGCAATAAAACTTGTCCTTTATGCAGAACACAAATATTTATCTTATGAAATCATTCAAAATGATTAAAAACTATATTATCCAGTAATGCACTAATATTTCAATCATAAAATATTCTACTAAAAATCTTCCTAAATTATAATAAATTTAGGATCTATTGTAAATTTTTCCGAAATATTATCATGAATACTAAACACAATTAAATTGAATAGATATGAAAAAAAGAACTTGTATTTAAATAATAGTATTCATTTCATTGCTATTGTAATTTATTATTTCAAAAAGAGTAAGCTCTTCAAAATAACTTAAATCAAAGATGAAAATAAATTAAAACCTCGCAAAAAAAAAAATTAATTAAATAAACAACTAACCATACCACTAATTAATTAACTTACTCAAAATATTTACTCACAAAAACACTAATTTTATTTAATGCATAATAATAATACAAATATATTAATTACTGTTTATTTTTATATTAAGTACTAATTTTAATTTAATTAATAATTATCTCTTTACCTGTAAATACACAAGTAGTTTTTTTATTAAAATTAAAATGTGAATCTAATTCACCCACCTTAAATTTTGATTTCTAAATTTAAATAAAGTTAATTATAATTTTCGTCCAAAAATCTAAAAATTGTGAATGATATTTGTACTTACTTCAATTGATATATATTAGATAAAATAAATAATTAATTTGGAATTATAAGACCTTAAATCTTACTTAAGTTATTTAAGGTATAAATATAATAAAAAATTTTAAAATTTAATAAAGTAGTTATTGAAAACGTATAAAATTTGATTTAGTATCCTTTTATATCTTAGATAAATGTTAGAGAAATTTTTTATTAATATCAATCAGGTTCAAGCATCCAAATTAAACCTAATTAATTATTTATTACACTGTAAACCTACATTTTATGGGTAATCACTTGATACTAACAAAATTAATAATTTTTAAGTAGCAATTTATAGATGAAAGAAATAAATAAACTAGGAATTCAGTGATAAAAATTTATAAATACAGCAAACATATTCAAATTGAAGTAAAAATATTCAATCAATTTTATAATTCAATATTAACAAATAAAATTGAAAGCAACCATTTTAAAAAAATAGATTAAAAATATGATTTACTTTTTGTTTGCAAAAGACGAAAACGACCCATGTCTGTTATCTCTAAAGCTCAAAAATAGAATAAAAGAGACATCTCTATAAATACTAATTTATGCCCTGAGTCTCGGATATAATTTCTATGGTATTTTTTTCAGCAATGTCTTTATAGGCTAGGATAGGAATATTTATTTGTTAAATATTACTCTTAACATCCTATATTTTTCAGTTTATAGCTTATTCTTGGTCTAATAAATAAATAAGCTTGATATTTTTCTGAAAAGCATGGATGGAGATTTACCTATAACTAAAAAAAGCTATGAAACAAATACAAATAATAAAGAAACTCTTTAAAATATTAATTTATTTTTAAACCATGACCAAAATTTAAATAATAATCTCATTTTGCTTCTAGGTTTTGGCTTGTTTACCTAGTTTTTGGTGTACGAATTAAAAAACTCTTCTGATATCTTAGAAAGTGTGATAAAAATAACATTTATATATGCAGGTCAATTGATATGTATGATTCAGTTATTATTAATAATACTACAAAAATTAGTTTTTCTTATCAAAAAATTAGTTGAAAAATTTACCAATAAAAATTTAATTTTACTGGAAACATAATCATCTCCTTAAGTATATAATTCTTAAGAATCTCCGAAAATTGAATGTCCAAAGATATAAAATCATGAAATGCTTGTTGATAAATAAGCATAGGAAGAAAAAATATTAAATAATATATAAATTTAATGACAAATTGCTTATTACACTAAAATTTTGATAAATTATTTTTACATGTTTAAAGGTGTCTTTTATATTACTCATATTAAAAGTAAAACTTAATAAGGTTCATTTATTTTCTATCTTTTAAATTTAATTAATTAGCTAATAGGTGTTACTATTTTTTACTTTATACTGTTTTGCACTGATTTATCATAATTTAATTAAAATAGTCGCTAATAATAAGGCTGGTTTGTGATTTATAATTTTGTATGTACATTTCTACGAAATTTAATTCTTATTACATAATGATAAAAATATTTAATTCTGCATGCCTATTTTAACTATTCATGAACATAAAAATTAATTCAGCAAATAAAAAGAGTTTACACATTTCTACAATTTTTAAAGTTATTCGAAATTTTATGCATGAAAGTACTAATGGTTTAAAATTAGACTTTAAAATAATGGATCATCAAAATGGTTTTTCTTTTTGTTTGCCTTTTATCTAAATATTAACAAAAATATCAATTATATCAAAAAATTTCATTTTTATTTATGATATTATAAATATAAAGAAGTAAACTGCATGCAAATTATACAAACTTTAATTTTTTATTATATGTAAAGTGATTAAGTATAAGTTGCAAATTATTATTATATTCAATACAATGTTTTAATAGAAATTTAAAACTCAAAACAATACAAGTATTGTTAAAAAATTAATTTAAATTAGTGGTCAGACCTACAATTATGCAGCAAGAAAGAACCCAAATTCTTTGAATTTCTTCAAAACCAAATAATAGTTAAAACAATCTTTATGTTCTGATAGAATACAGAAAAATGAATAATTTCATATTTCTTTATATTTTGTTTCTTTTATTTACCAACATTTATATAAAAATTGAGAAAGAAATTTTCTTAAAAAAATGCAGATTTTACATTTTAAATTTATTTTTAATAAAATTTATTATCAATAACATAATAAAATAATATCATAAAATACATTATATTAATTTATTTAAAATTAAATTTTATATTTTATAAAATGCTCTTAATTTAAAAAATAAGATGACTTTTGTCATATTCAAATATTAATAGATTAAATAATTAACATAATTTTTATAAATCACTAAAATATTTAAAATTTTACATTTTCAAATATTAATTTTTCTAAAATAACTGAATATAAAAAATTTATAAATGTAAATTTAATTTAATATATTTTTTTTAAGAAACATATTTTTAATAAATTAATTAACTAATACCTTCAAATTTATTTCAAACTATACTATTTATTTAAGATATGTGATAGCTAATGATTTTTGAATATTTTTAAAGAATATTTGTAGAAGTGTTTATTATTTATAAATACAAAATTATATTTATAATTAATTCTAAATACTTTTCTGAAAAAAAAATTACTTTATAATTAGAATGAGGTTTATTTATACATATAATTAATGGAAAAAATTATATGATTATTTGGGTATTATTTTTAAAATATTGTCAAACAGAATTACTTGTTTGTTTGTTGTCTATATTTAATTGATGATTCTTTGAAGTTTTTTTCTTTAAAAAAAATAGATAAAAGAAATATTACAATATTGTAAAAAATAGATAATACAAAATAATATAAATAAAGCTTAATATAAAAGACAAAGTAGGTGAAATGAGATTAATTTCTATGCATGTTTTGAAATGGGATCCCGAAAATCCAATTTTTTTATCCTCTGCTTATGAATTAGGATTTATTAGGTAAATTCGCTTAAATGATATTAATATATTGAATTTATTATAATGTAAAATTTATTAGTTGGTATTAGCGTCCATTTTTCAAAGAAACTTTAAATTTCGGTGTTAGAACTATGACAGCGTAATATTAAATAGTCATACGTTTTTATAAGAGGTTTAAAACAATATTTATAATAAAAGTCGTGTTTAAAAAGGTGATAGAACAGTTGTATAATTAGATGAAGCTAAAGCTATGGCATATGTTGTAGTATCAAATGATATAGCAGTAGTTATAGTATGTGATGAAGAATACCCATAGAAGACTCCATTTGTAATAATTAGAGAAGTTTTTTCTGAATTTTTCAAATTATTCACTGCCTAGTAAATTGGAGATATAAAATGTAATTTTTTTCATTGGTTTATTTTTGATATTCAAAGAAAACAAAAATATATAATATTAATTAATAGCTGATACAAATCTTAAGTTTGAGAGACTTGAAGTAATGGTCAAAGAATATTAAGATTATAAGAAAGCAGATAAGTTAGCTCAACTTGAAAGCAACTTAAAAGAAGTCCATGAAATAACTCATAAAATAATGGGAGATGTAAAATATTATCTTAGCCTTTTTTTATACATTTATGAAAAATTTACTTGCGAAAATATAATTTTGTTATAAATTGTTGTTTTTAAAATTAAGTTACTGAGAAAGGGTGAAAAGCTAGAAGAATTAATGGCAAAAAGTAAAGATATGGGTAGTGTTAGTGTTGATTTTTATAAAAAATCTAAAAAATTAAATTCACGTTGTTGTTCTTTGATATGATTAAGAAAATTGGTTTGTTAATCATAATGGTATTTAATGCTATTTAATAATGTTATAAATAAAATTAATAAATAAAAAATAATTTTAAAAATTAATAATTCAATATATAAAATATATTCTATGTGATAACTTTATCTTGTATACACTATCTTATTAAGCTACTTGTATTTACATTTTTAAGTTAAAAATATGTAATCTCTTAAATTATAAAACTTGGCTGATCATAAATTAATTAATTAATTTTTTTACTTATTTACACGTAAATAAAAGCTATTAACTAAAAAAGAATTTATAGAAGTTTATATATTATTTTATTAAAAAAAATTCATATTTTTTTAACAACTACATCTATTTAGTTTTTGAAGTAGATCAAATATAAAATCTAATCATTTTGGTTTTATTTTTACTTAAATATTTAAAGAAATAATTAAACAGGATTTATTGCACTTAAATATACTTGAAATGTTATTGTTTCAAAAAATTTTTGTAAAGAATAAATAATAAAATAAAATTATAAAATTGAAAGTAATATTTACATGAGACTTATTTCTATGCATGTCCTGAAATGGAATGCTGAGAATCCTATTTTTTTGTCTTCAGCATATGAATTAGGATTTATTAGGTAAGATTATGAATCTATTAAAATCTGAAGTCAAAATAAACATTTTATATTTATTTATAAGTTGGTACTAGAGATCATTTTTTAAAGAAGGATTAATTTTTGGAGTGAGAACAATCACAGGGTAAAAATAAAAATATTTTATTCTGCTTACAATATAATTTAAATTTTTTAATAAAGACGTGTTCAATAAGGCACCAGGACTGCTATTAAATTAGATGAAGCAAAAGCTATTGCATATGTAGTTGTATAAAATAATAGAGCAGTAGTTATAGTTTGTGATGAAGAATACCCTTAGAATGTTCCTTTTATTATAATTAGAGAAATATTTTCTGAATTAGATAAAATTATTACTAATGAATAAGTGGGAGAACTTAAAGGTATTTTTAAATTGATTCTATCTTGAAAATTGTAATATAATAACTATTTTTTTATGAATTTTTAGAAGATACAAATATCAATTTTGAAAGACTCTAAGTAATGGTCAAAGAATATTAAGATTATAAGAAAGCTGATAAGTTAGCTCAGTTATAGAGTAACTTATAAGAACTTTAGGAAATCACTTTTAAAGTAATGACAGATGTAATATATTATTTGTTATTTTTTTTAATTTTTCTGAAAAATAGAATTTAATAAAAAAAATACTTCTACTTATGTTAAATTATTTTTAAAATATTAAGTTAGTTAAAAAAGGTGAGGATTTAAAAGTACTTATGGAAAAAAGTAAAGATTTAAGTTAGGTTAGCGTTAATGTTTATAAATAAAGTAAAAAATTTAATTCAAGATGCTGTGTTTTAATTTGAAAACAAAATATTTCAATTTGTTTTTTAGTATGTTTTTAAATTAACAAAAAACAATTTTTTAATAATTACATATAAAATAAACTAACTATTTTTATTTATTTTTTAATTTATTTATAACTAATGTAATTATATTTGAAGATGAAAGAAGAAAAGGTTGTACATCAATGGTTGGCATAATATTACTATATATTTAAATATATAGTAAAGATATTACAATTTAAAATTTACTTTATTGTGCTTTTTTTCAAAATAAAGCTTGGCATAGTACCCTCCCATAAGCTATAAACTAGTATTTTTCTTTTTAATTGTCAGAGAAAAAATATTTTTATATTGAAATACTTAAAAATAAAACATTTATATTACAAAATATTAAATTTTTTGTTTTTTTTATAACACTTATAATTTACTTTATTGTGCTTTTTTTTTCAAAATAAAGCTTGGCATAGTACTCTCCCATAAACTATAAACTTGTATTTTTCTTTTTAATTGTCATAGAAAAAATATTTTTATATTGAAATACTTAAAAATAAAACATTTATATTACAAAATATTAAATTTTTTGTTTTTTTTATAACACTTATAATTTAGTTTTATAGCCATTTTTATTATTTATAACTAATTCACTATTATTCAAGCTTCTTTTGAGCTTCTATTAGTTCTTTAAGAGAAGTCTTTATTATGTTATCTACTACAGCTATTTAACCTTATTGAGTATACAAATCTATTTATTTTTCATAGAAATCTGCAGTTTTATTTAAAATTCTTTGCAATGTGCTATAGAATTTCTACTTTTCACCTGAATCCTAGTTATAATGTGGTAATATTTGTTAATACATACTTGATGTAAAGTGAAAAATAATTAAATTACTTAAATTGGTTGTTAAGATTATACTTAAGGTTTTAATTCAACCTTTTCTTTTTCAACTATAGGTACCTATTATTTTACTTCTTAAGGCTTACTTTATTATTACTAGCTAACTTATTATTTTGGTTTTTCTTGCTATTAAACTCCATCTAATTGAGTTGAAACTATATCATCAAATTCTTTTTTTGTTTTAACCCATTTACATCCAACACAAGTATATTCACCTTTTTTGCTTTTCATAATTGGAGCCAAGCAAACTTTTGTAATAATATATGAATTAATGATTAAAAAATGCTTCAATTTCTATTATTTAATTATTTTTATCTGTTTAAAATTTTTAAATAATATTACCTGCACAGCATTCTTACAACATAGCGTATCCTTATAACAACTTTTAAGAAAGAAGCTTAGAAATTTCATCAGTACGTGAAGTAGGAGCGTTTTTATTCATATTCCACTTAAATTCATATTCATCAAAATCTGATTCGGAGTCATCTTGTTGTTTTTTGGTGTTTCCGACTTACTCTTATTTTTTTGAATTAGATTATTCTTCTTAATTAAAGATAATATCAGCTTCAATCTTGCATGGTTTATCGCATTTGATGCAGAAAAGGGACTTATCTTTAGGATTATAAATGATGGAAAAATTACAAATGGGGCAATTTGAATCAGTTAACTTCCACCCTTCATCTAACTTTTTGTTTAATTAGCTAAAGAAACTCATTGATTAACTTATTAATTTAGATATTTTTTTTAGAAATTTAGTAAAATTTTAAAATTAATTATTTGTGAAATTTAACATATATTAATTAAGCGAACAGAAGATATTTATAATTAAAAAGTAAAGCATTAGATAAATTATTAGCTTAGACTAATTTTTATCAGATATTTTAATTACAAATTCTTAAATAATTTGCAAATTTTAAAATCAATTATATATATCTAAAATAAATATACAATATTTTAAAGATATTTTTTTCTAAATATTTCTAAAGCTTTCAGGCAGATAATTCAATAGCACTTAAGAAAACTTTAAATTATAAAAATTAAATTGCTATTATAAAATTTCAAATTGTTTAATAAATATGCATTAAAAATTAAAAAACACAAACATTTTATTTTAATAATATTATTATTTTATTTTTTTAAAATTAATCTTATTTTTCAATATTTTCATCTTTACTTTCTTTTATACTTTCACTAATTATAGTTTTAAAATCGCTCAATTAGCTCATATGATTTTTAATTTTGAAATAGTAACTTTTACCTTAAAATATTTTAATAATAAAAAACAAGTAGTTAAAAATCAAATTAAATTGATATTATAAAAATTTTATATTATTGATAAAATATATATGAATGAATAATAAAAATAATAAAATTATATTATATTAATATAAATAATTTGATTATTTCATTTTTTTTGAAATTAATCTTATTTTTCGTACTTAGCAGCTTCACTTTCTTTTTTACATTCAGCAATAATAGTTTTAAAATCGCTCATGTAGCTCTTAATGATTTTTAATTTTGAAATAGCCTTTTTACCTTGAAATATTTAAAAAATAAAATTTATATTGAAAAAAAGAAAAATAAATAGAAATACTCTTTTCTTCGTAGTTATCCTCTATATCTTCATTACCATCATATTTATCCTTTCCAGTTTTCTTTTTATCACGTTCCACTTTCTTTTCAGTTTTCTTTTCTTTTATGTTTGCTTTTTCACCTATATTCCTTTGGTTTTCTTCAAAATCAGTCTTTATTTTATTCATTCCTTCCATACATCTATTATATAAATTATCTACAGCCATAAGTATTCTTCCTAAATTTAGGTTTTTATCACTAGATTTTTTATTTGAATCTTCAACAAGACTTTACAGTTGCATTTTCTCATTATTTTTTTCCTTGAATATAATAATAAATTATTAAATAAATATCATTTATTTTCATCATTTTACATGTAATTTTATAATATTAAAATATAATGATCAAAATACATAATCCTTTTACCTCTAATTTTTTTGTGAGCTCCTTAATGTCGTTATTTAACTGAAGGATTTCTTAATTTTTATATTTTTAAAATACTTAAATTTGGTGCTTAGTTTCTTCCTGCTCCTTTTCAAGTTATTTGTGCTCATTTTATAGATTTTAGTTGCTTGTACTTAAAGTTTTATATCTATTTGAAATTTCTGCTAAATCTTAATACTGATCACTATGAGCCTTTATCACACTATCTAAATATTCTTCATATTTTTTCAAGGCCTAGACTTTAGCTTCAAGCTTTTATTATTGATTTTATAATTCTTCATATTATCCTTAAACTTCTTTAATATCTTTATCTTTTTAATCTCTCTATTTAGTTTCTTCTTAAAGACGCTTCTCAGCTCTATTCTTTTTAGCTTCATTATCTTGCAAAAACTTACAATAATTGATCAGTTAGGCTTAAATATTTTAATCTTAATCTCTCAGATCATCTTCTTTCCTTTTGAATTCCTCTTCTTACCTTAAAATGGTGTAACAGAATATTAATACACAATTCATATTTATAAAAAGTATTAATAAACTACATACTTTTTGAATTCTTCTTTTTAAGCTTCGAATGCTTCATGTATCTCGTACATTTTTCTTCTTTTTTCAAGAAGTTTAGTAGCAGGAGATACTGTTTCAAAATTGCTGGGACCTTTTTATTTTTGGCTATTTTTCATCTTATTTATTATGCAATCAATCTATTAATTATTTAAAATTTTTACAAGTAATAGTTTTAATTAAGGTTAGTTGTTTGATTATATCAAATAGTAATTGGATGGTTTCTTTTCTTCAAATCAAATTATAATTATAGTTAAAACTTGAAAGTTAATTTTTCATTTCATTTTTAAAATATTTTTGAACTCAATAAATAATTTATTTTCAAAAATCGATAATAATAAACAAAGTAAATCAATAGATATTGGTCAAAAACTATTGTATGGAAAGTGGGTAACATTTATAAATTATACTGATTTTAAAACAGTTCATATTATTTTAAAGATAGTATATTAAGTTTTAAATATTTTATTTAAGGAATAAAAAAGTTAGACATGTAAATATAGATAAATAGAGGTATTGATTATAGGTGGATAGATAGATAGATACAAAATTGGTTAAATTAGTGAGTTTTATACAATTTTGAATAATTTAATCATAAATGAATACAATTATAGTATAATTATTTTTATATGTTATTAGTATTTTAGTTAAGTTAATTAGTACTACTTTGATCAAATTTTAGAGTGTAGAGATATAGTAGTGTCTATCTATCAAATGAATAAAAATTATCTAATAATCTAAAATATTTTAAAATAATGTATAAGTAATAAGAGCTTTAAATCACTTATTATTTGAGTATCTTTTAAGTAATTGTATTATTCCTTTGTCATAACTCATTTTATTATCAAAGCCGCTCACTTAAGCATAAGATTAATCTTTTTTATCATCTTAAGACACAATCTGAACATTAGGAAGATTATCTGCATAGCATTTATTTAATGTGAATGCATCTTAATTAGTCTTATTTTCGATTACTTTCTTTTTATTATCTATTGTTTTATTCTTCTCATTTTAAATTATTTATTACAAAATTTTATGTTACTAGCTATCTTAGAGTTCGTATCTCAAATATGAACTCAAATAATCATAGGAACGCTCATTTTTATTATCCAAACTTTATATCTCTCTTTTTTTATCTAAGTATGTTTTTACCATCTCAGGTTAAAATTTATCATAATCATGCTCTTTTTAGCACTCTTTGCATTATTCTCCACTTATTTTCTTTTAAAAATAATGAACTTAGCAAAGAGTTTCTTCACTGCATTTAATTTTTTAATCTCTTTATAATTTGGTTTTAGATTTGTAAAATAAACACAAAGGTTTTTCATCTACAACAATAATTCCTAATTCTCTTTATGCCTTTATATAATTAAGTCTCTCATCTACTTTACTCTTACTCCAGAAGCAGTCTTTTTTAAAACAAAATAACTAATCGTTTGACATTTTTAATTTTTTTTCACTATTTATAATATTAATATGTTAATAATTATTAAATATTATTAATTCAATTACAAAATAAGAGGTATATAAAAAGCTAGCTTAGCTACAAGATTACTAAATAAGTAGTAATAATCAATTACTAAAACAAATTTTTTATACTCTACTTTTACTTTTAAACTATAAAGACTTTTTATTAAGAACCAAATAAAAATATTTTCAAAATCAATAAACAAATCTATTTAGAGATTTTTGATATTCCATAATAATAATATAAACATTTATTAATGATATTTCGTTTGTGTTTCATCTAAACAAATAATATTCCTCCAAATCATTTATTTATTCATATTATGAAAAATTAAAAGTTATTAAATATGCTTAATGAAAATAACACTTAAAATTTAGTCTAAATACCCAAAAGCAATTGATAAAATTATAAATATTATTAATTTTATTTAAATTTAATTAAAAAAATCAGAGATATTTTAGATTGATTTTACATAAATTTAAACTTTTTAAATAATAAAATAAATTTAAGAAAATTAAATTCATTTACTTGTTTGGTTGCTTTTAAATATTATAATAGTATTTATTAAAAAATGATTTAAATTTTAATGAAATCTATTAAATTCTTTTAAAAGTTTTAATAATTTATTTATTCTATTTAGATTTTCTATGTAGATTTTAAATATAAATGACTATTAAAATAAAAACATAAAAAGCTTTTATTTATTTTAAAAAGATTCTATTTGTGGTCTAATTTTTTTTCAATCTTATCAAATATAAAAAATTGAATAAGATTAATTTTAGAATAAATCAGTTTTGACTTGATTAAATCAATTTACTTTGTAGTTAATATTCTAACTTTTGAATTATTATCTCTTTATCTTTTAGTATTAATTATTTTGACCTTTTTAAATATGATAAAAAATGCATATTTTTTTTTTAAATTATTTTTTGATTTTAAAATATTAATATTTGATAATTATTTTTTTTAAATTCAAGATTCATTTTAACTTTAATATCATGAGTAGCAATTAAATTAAAATTTTGCTAAAATAAATAGTTAAGGTTAAATTTGAAATATATTTGTTAAAAGGTTAAAAGTATCTACTAATAATTTCTAGGTTGTACTTTTTACAATTCTTTTTAATATTTAAAGTTTAAAATTCTCATTTTAAATAAGTGTTTTTCTATTTTTCTTAACTTGTTATTATGTAATCTTAAATATTTTTAGTTTATGTTATGTATTATTTTATACAATGAGAATTTGTAATTTCTAAATCAAGATATTTGATAAAAAAATTATATTACACTTATACTATTCATTTACTATATTATCAAAATCTTAAAAATCATGAATTTTTGAAAATGTGTACTTATTACGATTAAAAAATCCTCAAATGAATTAATCAATCATAGAGTTAGTTTCTCATCGGAATATTGCAATTAAAATCTATTCATATCAGTATTAAAAAAATTTAATTGTTATTAAGAAGTAATTTAAAGTTAAAAATGAATGATACTGAAGAATGCATGAAAGATACTAAAATAAATAAATAAACTATAATATCTGAAACAGATACTTTTTCAAATGAAAAATAAAATAATTCTAAACAAATATTTTAGCTAATTTAAGATAGTAAATTTACTGAAGAGGAAGCATCTCAAGTTTCTTAAGCTGATAAATATGATGAAGAAAGCTATTATGAAGAATAAATAGATGCAGATGATGGAGCAAAACAGAGAAGATAATATTTTAATAACCCATTAATTAAAATCAAGTCTGTTGAGGATGATTCTGTATGTTCATATAGCGAATATGCGAGCAATCGGCTTGTAAACTCTAAACGGATAAATTAATAGTAGAGTTTTGATGCAAAAAATACATTAAATGGAAGTAGAAACAATAATAGTAAAAATATGAATCAAAGCTAAATTAACAATGAAATTGTAATAAATTTAAACAATTTATAATAAGGTTAAGATAAAGGAAATTTATTGAATTCGAACTCTTAGAATATTAACATTTACAATACTACCAAAAGCGAATTAGCAAAGCTTATAAGTGTAAGTTAGCCTATTTAAGATGTTAACGATACTGATAAGGAAGTTAAATTTAATAATCTTTAGTATAACAACAAACAATAAACAATAAATTGTAAAACAATACAAATAGATGATAAAAATTAACATATATAATATAATTCTGGCATGTAGCATGATATTATTAAAGAAGACTCAGGTTTGATGGGAGTTTGGAAAAAGTCATCTTTACTTATTATAACATTAGTTAAGAAATTTCAAAGTATGCTTATGTCCCATAGTAATTAAAATAAATTTAGAGCACTAGACAAAAAACACTTTTTAGTAATAGGAGATAAATCAGTAAATTATTTGTATTACACTAAATATAAGTAGGAATAAGATCAGCTTTATTTAAAAAAGATGAAAACCTAGGGAACTATGTTAAATATGAGGCAAGGTCTTTAATCAAAAGGCAAGAAAAACCTTCAATACTTTAGACAAATATCCAATAATACAATATAAAATGAATAAATAAAGGGAAATTGCTTGTTTTTGATTCTCCTTTCTTTACTTAAAAACGTGAAAGTAATTTAACCTAATTCTAGGTTCAAGATAATATGGAATATAGTTATTTTTATCCTTTTGATTATAAACTTCTTTATTATACCTCTCAAGCTGTGCTTTGCATCTTTTATGACAAACAATAACATATTTAAATACTTGACATTTGTTACAGGAACTACTTTTTCACTTGATACAATAATGAACTTTAATTCAGCTTACTTCTCAAAAGGCCTTATAATTACAGATAGAAAAAAAATTATTAAAAACTATATGAAAAAAAATTTTTTTATTGATTTATTCACTCTTCTTGCATTCTCTTTTTCTTAATTTTCATACATTTATTTTGAAGCAGGCATTCTGATCAAGATTCTTAAGCTTGCACCAATAATGGAGAATTTCGAAGAAATTCTCAATCTAAGATAAAGAGGATAAGCTATCCTCTCTCTCTTAAAGCTAATTATTTTTATTCTAATGGTAACCCATATCCTTGGCTGTAGCTTCTTTTTGTTAGCGCGCTTAGAAGAATAGTACTTTACAAATACAACCAACTGGATTGATTCTAAAGGCAGTTGGGACAAAGAATGGTATGACTAATACATACTTTCATTATATTGGGCAGTAGTTACGATGATTACAGTCGGCTATGGTGATGTGGTACCTTAAAATACGTGGGAGAGGCTTTTCTGTATTATTGTTATGCTAATTTCTTGTGGTGTTTTTGGTTATGGCATCAATCAGATAGGTCGAATTTTAGAAGAGCTTTCTAAGAAAGATGCTATCTTTAGAGACAACATATCCCTTATAACCTCATATCTCAAACAGGTAAGCTTTTTGAGCTTAACTTTATAAAATGAATTAAAAAGTTTTAACAATAACATAAAAATTTGTTTTAAAAAGCTAGTCTAAAAAATCAATCGCCAGACCTCACTTTTCCTCTTATATGTAAATAAGTTTCTTTTTTTTTAAAAAAATAAATTAGCTAAAAAAATTTATTTCAAAATTAAATTTTTTTAAAATTTCTATAAATGAAATAGTTATTTATTTGTAACAAAACTATTATATTTATTTGATTTAGGTTCTTTGAAAAATGAGCTTGCCAGTGAGATGTACATTAAAATTCTAAATGATTAAAAAGTGTTCAGACTTAACTTCTCTTAAGGTTTTATTGCAGATTTGTCATTAAAAATGAAAGAAAAAAGATTAGGTCCTGAGGAGTTAATCTTTTAAGAGAGAGATTATTTAGATAGACTTTATTTTCTCATAAAAGGTTAAGTTGAGTTATTTGTAAATGTTAGGGATTCAAATAACAATTTGACAACTTCTGTCAATATTTTAAGTAAAGGTCGTCTTTTAGGTTAGGCCGCCTTCTTTACTTAATTGCCATGTAGCACTGGTGCTAGATGCGTAAATGTCACATCTTTAATATTTATAACAAGAGATGATTTCATAGATGTCATAAGGAAACACTCAAAGGATTACGAAAAATTTTGCATGTTAAGAGATAATATTTAAGTAAATCATATTTCAAGAGGGTTAGGAACAAAATGTCATTTATGTGGTTCTTTTAATCACTCGTTTTAGTCATGTCATCTTGTTAGGTAATAATTAAATAGATTAAATCAAAATAATGAAATTATATAATATGTTTAATTTATTAACTAAATTATAAAAAATTAGATATACACCAATGAAAGAGAAGGTGATATTAAGGTATAATAGAATGGAGCAAGGTAGAGATCCTAATTATGTCAGAAATGATAGGAGAAATCCTACTTCTAGTGCAAGGATAGCTCATGAATATTTAAAAGATACAGCAATCAACTTTTTATTAGATTTTAATCCAGATGAAACAGGTGAAGAGACAGTTTTAGAAGTTATCGAAAACTTAAAAAAATATTATGCTAAGGAAGACATGAAATGGAAAACTTAAGTTTTGTCTGAGAAAATAATTTGTGAAGATATAAATGAGTATTTTAACGATTAGGGCTAAAGTCCTGGGGTGGTATATGATGCAAATAGTGCGATTTTAAATAGTGAGAATATAGTTAGATAAATCTCTCTATAGTAATCTTCGTAATAGTAAGAGAGCAATTTGTAATAGGCACCTTTCAGTCGTAAAAAGAAAAAGACATTATCTTTCATAGTACCAGATGATTTAAATTCAGATTCAAACTAATCAAATTAATAACTAAATGGACTTAATTCACCTTTTAAAAGAAAGAGATTTAAAGAAAGTAAAGATAATGGAAGCAGTTCTGAAAATCTTAACAACTTTTCATTATAAAATAATAACTTACCTTAGTAAACTAGTAACGAAGCAAAAGAGATTACTTAAGTTACTAGTAATTTTAACCCTAATGTAGAAAAGCCTATAACTATAGGAGGGTTTTTAAAATAAAAAAGCTATATGTAATTTAAAACAACTTCAAGTAGACCTTAAGAAGATTCGCTTGTCGGAAACAACTCAGATTTAATATCAAATCATAATTAGGCTTAAACAAATTTACTTAAATCTACAAAAATGATAAAAAGAAGAAATAACATTATAGGAGGAGTAGATGATGAAGCCATTAAAAAGAATTCCTTTTGCGATATTATAGATTTTGATCGATACATGATATTTGAAATATATTTTGTAGAAGGAAACATAAATAAAGTTCTCGAACACTATAATAATTATTATATACACCTCAAGAAAGAAGAAAATGATCTTATTGCTAAAAAGAGGAACCACTTAAAAAGAATGGTAACGAAAAGAAAATTAACTAAGTCAGAAAGGTCAATGAATATTTTAAAAAATAAAATAATACAAAAACGGTCTTAGAATGGAAAGCGTAAATAAATAAACAATGAAATTTATTTTACTTTTTAGAAAATAATTAATTATAAAAAATTCATTAATTTTAAAAATTATTATTTATAGATGGTACATATTATACATAAAACATTGAGTCACCGACTTGCAATTTTTCAGTAAAGTCTGGAAAAACACTTTAATTATTTAGAGTGGGAGGAGGAGGAACAGATGCTATAGGAATAGATTCATCTGCTAAAAATTAAAATAATCTAAATTAAGGCATTTCATTTAATGATTATTTAAAAAAGAATGAAATCAGCAAATCAGCAAATATAATATTTTCATAAAGCGGAGCATAAATAGATAGTTCAGATAAGTAATCTGACAAGCCTCCTAATTTTAAATAGTCAGTTCTATCCTTAAAGAATTGACAAAGGATAATTTTGATCAAGCATAATTAATTAATTAATAATTTTTAAAAGAAAACTGTTTTATTTATTTGATAAAAAAAATATTTAAATTAATTTATTGATTTATTTTTTGTTTGTTTATTATAATTTATTTATTTATTTATTTATTTATTTATTTTAGCAGGTTACTTTTGTAAAAAAAGATATATTAATTAATATCTATAAAAATAATAAGATTACAGAAAATGCTAATATAGTTTTAGCTTTTATTTTTAGTGTAATAAAATACAGAATAAAAAATATTTACTTGATTATATTTAATGTATAAAAGAGTAAGCTACTTAAAAATGGAAATAGACGTATTTTACTTATGATAGCAAGTAAGTAAAGCCAAAAGTTATACTTAGCTTATATTACTAAGGTAAATTTGATATGAAAAAAAAATTTCTGAATGGTTAAGCATCAAAATTATAAATCTTAATTAAAATCTCTCTAAATTAAGAAATAAAGAAATAAAGAACAAATAAGCTTTTTTTCTAAATATTCGATTATGAATTTTATCAAATCAGCTTCATCAACACCTCAGGAGTAAAAATTAGAGAAGCTTTAAGCCTAAAAATTTATATCTATTCTTGAATAAAAGTAAATTAGGTACCTAAATATTAATGAGAATAAATATCTTATTTAGTTTCTCTCTAATAGTCCTCTCATTAAGGATATACCAAGCAAGCATGATATTATTAAGTTTCTAATTTCAAAAGGTAAATACATAAAACTTGATTAAGGTTAGACATTTCTAAATGCAAGCACTAACGCATGTTAAAATATGGTTACTTTGATAATAGCTGGCTGTCTTGAAAATAAAAATATAAAAACATAAAGAAATAACGAAAATGCTAATGTTTAATCTGTACTTACAAATAAACAAAATTAGCAAATGAATTTTTCATCTGTCTATCAATTAATATAATCTACAGAAAGTAGTCTTTAATGCGATAATGAGATATCTGATATGATTCCTTTCATTCAAAATTTTAAAAAACAACAATTCAAAAATAACTTTATGAAATGCTAATAAAATAAACCATTTATATTTAGTTTAGATAAACCGTTCATTTATAATGATAAATTAAGTGATTAAGTTAAAGAAGATAACCCTATAATTGCTTCAAAAGTTAGTTTTCTTTTGTAAATTGAATTGTTAGAGTTTTTAGCTTTATTTGAGTAGTTTTTATCACAAATAGTAATAATAACAAATCTAATGAGGAAAATAAAAATAAGTAATCAACTTAGCTCTACTTTAGCACCTAAGTTTAAATAATAAATTTACTATAATAAATAGAATATTGATTTAGAGAATTATATTCTAATAATTAAGCATGGATAACTAGTGCTATATAATGAAGGGTTAATTGTAAAAACTTATTCTGAATAGTAAATTATCAATTTATATATTTAATAGCATAAGAAAGATTATGATTCATACTCTATATCTAGCCCTCTTGTTGTTTATTCATTAAACAAAAAATATTTTGAATATTACAACAAACTTAATATTTCTTAAAGCCCAAATAAATATGAAAAGAAATGTAGCTCCTCGTTAAGCAATAGCATGATAATTTAAGATTCCAAATAAACTTAATAAATAAATAGTCCTTTCAACCTTAAATATTCAACTACATGCTAATTTAACTAAAAAAATGTCTAATAGAGTGACTAAATATAAAATAACAAAAATTAAAAAATTTAAATGAAGAGAAATTCTCTGATATTAGAATCTTCTTCGAGTTACTTATATCCAACAATGTAAGAAAATAATAGCTTCATTATTCATAAAAAAAAAATAAATAGTAATAGTAAAAAAAGATATAATTTAAGTAACTCTAAAATAAGATCAAGCTTAGGTGACTTAAGTGATGATAATATAAACCCAAAGGACAAAAATATTATCAATTAACTTATTAATGACGAAAGGTAGCATAATTAGAATTTGAGTATTATTTAATAAAATACTAATTATCGATTTGCAGAGCCTAAATTGACCAATTTTAAAAAATTACTTAATGCTAATATTACAAAATGCTATAACTTTATCAATAATAATAAGAAGTAGAATTATTGTGTAAAGGATACGTTTGTGCAGGAAAAGCTTAGCAAAACTCCTAGAAACAACGATTAACTAATTATAGATAACTCTATTAATGAAAACTCAACATAAAACTATTTAAAACAATCTATTTTCGAATAAAATTAAAGCCTTTGTAAGGAAGCTCCTTAACATGACTTAATTTTTAAAAATAATTAAGGAAACTTTAGCTTTTATGATTATTCTTCAAATTTAGAACCTACAAAACTCGGATCTCAAACTGAAAGAGGAATATTAGATACAGATAATTATTAAAAATAGTAATAACAAAAAATAGTAACAGTTGCTTCTTTTAAATCAAAAAATAGATCAAAATACTCTTCATAGAAAAAGGAAAATAAAAAATTAGAAGATGTTTTTATAAATAGAAATAATGATAATGATTCCTATAATTTTATTTTAAATGAACAAAAAAGAAGCTAGACGACTATGTAAAGATAATTTAAAAAATAAAAACTAGATAATAATAAAGCAAAGGATACTTATTTTGTGGACTAAGAGTTTCAATATAAAAGCTTATTTGATTCAACTAAGGACACTAAAAGAAAATCAGATAGCTTATATGATACTTATTGTACAGAATACATTGATTGCTAGAGTGAAACAGATGACATAACCCTCAAGCAAAAATATGATTTGGAAAATTTCAAGAGCCAATACGAAAATAATATAAAGTAAAATAATTAATGTAAAATATTTGATCAAAGATAGCTGAAATCTAAAATGAAAATAAACTAGTACCATGAAATTCATTAATAAATATAATGGGATCATCTAAAATCTAAATATATAAAAGAAATAATTAACTAAAAATAATTAGATGATTAAGATAATACAAATTAAGGGGTCAATTCGAATACAAAAAATGAATAGAAATAATTTGAATTAAATGTTTTATAATTTGTTTATTAAAATCAATAGGAGTTATCACCTATCTAAAATAGTAATTCATTTCAATTTAGTGAATAATAAATAAATGAAGAAAGAATTTTTTCTTCAGACTGCTTAGATACAAGATAGAAAAAATAGATGCACACAGTTTATTTAAATAGTTCATATATTGACCACAATAAAAAATAAATTTCAAATAGTCAGTAAGAAAACTAATAAAAATAGATAATTAAAAATTAAAGAAACAATGACTTTAACATTCAAAGCAAAACGAATTCAAATGGGTTTGCTAAATCCTAAAATATAAATGATAAATTAGGAATAATTGTTTAAAACTAATCCTAAGCAAATGTGTAAAAACATTTTAACATTTTAAATAAATTATTAGTAAGAAATTTAGATAATGCTAAAAGTACTTTAAAATATGCTAAAAAACGAAACTTATCATAGAATAATAACAATGATTTTTCCTAACAAAAGTACAATGATGAAATCACTAAAATAAATTAGTTATTTAACTAAACATAATTTGATTTTAGATAAAATTATTGAAATTATAAATTTGGAATTTTAACTTATTTATTATTTAACAATTTTTAATAAATATTATCTCAAAAATGTTTTAATTTTCGCTTTTTATTCATAATTTACTTTAAAATAAAAGCTAAATATTTATTATAATTAACAAAAACTACTATTTATTTAATTTATCTTCTGATGTAAAATATCTCTTACATTATTTTAAAAAAAATAAATATCAACAAATCTTGTTTAGAATTTATGTTATGTTTATGTTTCTCTAATATAACATAAAAAAATTAAAGATTTAATTTGCAAAAAGAAATTTTATTATCAAATTTATAATTTTTTAGTTTACAAAACATTGGGAGGATATAAGCTAAAAAAGCACAATATTTGTTAATTAATTAATTTCAGAATTAAAAAATTTATAAATTCATAAATGTTATGAATACTAAATTAGATACAGATTTTCAAAAATACTTTAGGATATTTGTGATATTTAAAATTTGATTTTATAAATGATAGTAAAATACTCAAATATAATAATCTAGTGTATGCTTTCAGATTCTAATAGTTTATAACTTGATGATTTCTATGTTTATTTTTTTAAATTTAAAGATCATTTTATCAAAGTTTAATTTTGAAAGGTAAATAAGTGCTATTACTCACTCTTATCCTTTGAATTAAGAATGAAGCTGAAGATATGATAACCATAAAATTTAAATATTTAACTTACAAGTGAATCATGATAAGAAATAGCTTTTTACCAAGACTAATAGAGGTGGTTGACATTCATCCAAAAAAGTAAGATTTAAAGCTATTTATGTGAAAGCACTATCTATAATATTTTAGTCTATATCTTTCTAATTATTTCCTATGATTTTTATTACTGAAGCTTGCTTTCTTAAATTATAATACTAAATATTTAAAAAAAATAATTGAAAATAATTAGTTGATAACAAAGAGAAAAAAAGATAATTAAAAAACTTATGCAGAAATTTAAAAGTTAAATAAAAGGATTTTACATTTACTAGCTGTAAAAGTTGTTTTACGTTGAAAAAAGAGGCTTAGTTCCCTCAATACTTATATCTATTAAGTATATAGAGATATTATTCATCACATTTTTGAACTCTAGTTTCTAAATTATCCCTCTTTAAGGAGATAAAGATTTCAAAAAAAGGTTTTAAGAATTATTTCAATCACTTAATGAAGTTCCTATAGATTTATTCGTGTTCACTACAAGTTTTCTTCTCCTTATATAACTGCTTTATGGGTTCTGCAAATCTATAAATTAGTTGAATTAAACAAAAAATGGAAGATACTTATTAAAAAGATCTGATAGATAGAAATCAATAAACTTTTTAATCAACTTTTACTTAGAATTATGCAAAAAGATAATTTTGGTATATGAAATAATTATATATATCCCCTTCTTGCAGTATTATATTTCCTGTAATCAAGATGATACTAGAGTTTTCAAATATATAAACCTGGTTCTAATAACCTTCATAAGTAATTAATTAATTATTAATAATAACTATATTAAAATATATTCTTTTTATATTTAAAGATTTGCTTATTAGCGATTGCGATTACAATTACACAACATACTATTAGCATGATTTTTATGGAAAACCTTATCATATTAGTTAGCCAATATTCAGCTTAGTTTTTATAGTTAATATAGTTTTGCAATGCTAATTTTAGAGTATGAGCTTCATCTTAGGATTGATCTATTTATTGGCTGATGGGTTTTTTTATGTCAAAAAGAGAAAATACTTTAATAAGCAGGTGGATAAATTTTATTCTTTAATTTTGATCAATAGCATTTGCATGCAATTTGTTAGTGCATTATATCCTAATTTTTAAAACTATTAAAATATGTTTATTCTTGCTATTTTATTGATGATTCCAATCAATTTTTAAATTTGTAAATGTTATTTTGATTATTTAGAGAAGTAATTGCAATCAAATATTGGTAAAATTGTGGGTAATTAAAAAATTAATTGGAAGGAAATAGATAGCATCATGAGATTCGATCTATTTGAAAATTATGACAGCAAATTATTGAACTTTTAATAAATTTAAGTTTTATCTCTCTTGAACTAAAAGAAATAATAGGAGTTATTTTAAGAGGAGGGTGAAAAAGAAAATATCTTTTCAAATGATTAAGCTAGGTTATAATAAGATTGCATGTCAAAATAGAGCTTAGAGGATTCATAAGATATTTTAAAATCAGATGCTTTCTTAAAGCAGTAGTTCTACCAAATAATCCTCCTATACTACTTAAGAAGTTAAAAAGACTCACAATCCTAATTCTACTTTTCTTATTTTACTTTTTTGATCTAAAAGAATAAAAATCTAATTCTTTATATGATTTAGAATGAGAATATTCTAAAGAATAATAAATACTCTCTTAAAGAAAATTAAATTTTCAATAGCATTAACAAATTCTTTTAAAAAGAAAAATATATTGTTGAAAGAAAATTAGCATCAAATAGTCCTTTTTCAGAAACTTTTATTGACATAATTATTTATGAAGAACAGGTTGATAGTCTGAAAGATTTAATTACTAAAGTGATGAAATAGAAGATAATGTTGATTGAAATCCTGTAAAAAAAGAAAATTGAAGTGAAAAATTTAATTATTTCGTTTGAGAATTACTTGGATAATATTTATTCTATTCGAAAGTAACTCTAAAGCCTGTACAAAATTAACAATACAAATAAACAATTAATTGAATTGCAAAAGATTTATCTAACTTACTTATCATTTTCTCCTAAAGATATACACCAAACCAAGGTCAATGATTTAAATAGGTATCTTCACTCAAAGAATTAAGAGTAAAATGGATGTATTATCTTTGCTCATTAGATAAAAAATGAATGGGTTATAAAAAAGACTTCATCGATTTTACAAAATATATTTTAATATAAAGAATACGATCTTATTGGATAGAATGTAACTATATTAATGCCTTCTGTATTTAGAACTTCTCACAATAAATATATTGAGGATTTTTTAGATATGAATACTGAGGATGTAGATATAATGAAACATCAAAACTAGGTATTATTTGGGATTAAATAATCTGGTTTTGTATTCCCAATAATGCTTGAAGTCAGAGTCAATTAGTATGTCGAATAAGGATTTACTTCTTTTGGGCTAGCAGCGAACATTTTCTTAGCAGATGCTAGCATTCAATATATTTTATTCAATTCAATAACCTTGAACATAATTGGAATAACAGAAAAACTATCTAGTTAGCTATTTAAAAATATAAAAGGAATTGAATAATATAAAATAAATTAATTTTTTCCCTTTATAAAGTAAGAAAATAAATTTAAAACTTGCATTGAAGATAATGAAACAAAAAATGATAATTAAAATTAAATATAAACTAGCGTGTTAAATAAAATTCATTACAACTTTGATAGCCATACTGAATTTTATAATAATTAAAGATAATATTTGGCCATCTTTAAAAAAGCACAGTATTCAGATTTTGATTCTTAAAGACAACAAGATTAAACTAATAAAATAAAATATTAATATTTTTTAATTAACTTGTTAGTATTTAAAACTAAGCATAAATACAATAAAAATGTTGATATCATTTAAATTAATTAAATCACTAAGCTTTCTGTAAAGAAGAATTCAAATTAAATACTTACTTTTATTGTTGAGAATCACAGTTTTTATGAAAATACATTTGGTAAATCAAAATTAGATGAGATTGTAAGCCAATTATATCAAAACTGTCAAGCACTTTAATTGGATTAGAGTCTTTGGTTAGATTCTTGTTCGTCAAGGACTATTATTCCCTTTGATACTCCTAAATAAAATGCACGTAGAGACTCTCCTTTTATTTCATCAATTGAAAACTCTAAAATAAAATTTATAAATTCATTATAACTAGATAACGCTTAGGATTACTAAAAAAAAGAAAGCTTGATAAAACTTGGTGACGAAGACTTAAACTCCTACTTTAGCCAAGAAAGGCTAATAAAAAACATTACTTAGAGGGGATAAACTGAGTTTTATAATACTCATAGGCTTACTGCAACTACCTAAATAACTAACGCAAATGATGAAAAATAATGTGAGCTTTATCCAAAAAGCATTTTTTCAGCAGAAGCCATATCTTCTTCTAAAAATGCCATCCCTGCCATAGAAAAATAAATGCAGATGATGATGATGTAAAGTAGTCTTGAAATAAAATACAACTAAGGAAATTCTTCTCATGGTTTATTTCAAGATATTACAAAAAGGAGATAATCAGAATCGAAAGATATGAAATATATTACTAAAAGTTAAAATAACTTATTTCAAAAATCTTAAAATCAACAAAAGTTTTTTTAAATCAACGAAATAGAGCACTTAAATTTAGAAGCAGCAACTGAAAACTAAGATTTAAATAAAAATTCCACCCACAAAATCTTTATGAAATTGAGCAAAAAGTAATTAACTTTATAAAAGAAAGAAGAAGAGTATAGCAAATAAATATTGAAATCAGAGTAAAAATAAGTAATTAACTATTTAAATTAGATGCAACAAAATTCAAAATTTACAATTTTTATCAGATTTTTTGGATCTATTCTATTTTTAATCATTTTTTCAATATCTCTTTTCTAATATTTAAACACGATATATTATTTAAATTAAAACCAAATTGATTGGTAATATATGAGTTTCGCATTTGAATATTCAGAAAACAGCTTTCAAATTGTTGATTATGTTGAAGTTAATGATTTCATCAATGAAGTAAATAATAGCTAACCTTCAAATTGGGATTTAAAAGATAGCAAACATGCACAAGATTTCATAAATACTAAAAAATCTAAACTAACATCCTCAGTTGATAAAATGTTATAATTATTAGCTAATTAAGGAAATAAGATTCAATAATTTAAAACTTTTGAAGATTAATCAATAAACATGCTGTATACAAATGCGTTTTTAATATATTCATAAACACTTGACAAATATGATATTATCCAAAAATAGTTTTCAACTTCTTTATATTATGCATTAATTTACTCCTAGCTTGGAGTTTTTTAATTTGGCATATAAAATTTAAATTATGAAACTGAATACTAATTTATCCAAAATTAACTTCAAATTGATAGTAATATTTCTTAAATAGAGGAGAATAATAATTAAAATTAGTAATAATAATCCTAAAATTACAATACACAGTTACTAACAATATTAATATTGATACTAATATGCTCATTTATAGGTATTTTGTGCTTACTGCCTATGAATATATATGTCCAAAATTTTAAATAGTAATTATTATAGCTTTTTGGAACTTTCCCTGTTAATTAATTAGAAAGTTTTAAATAAAATCTAATTAATGGAATATATAATAATAAAATTCTATTTGTTTCACAAAGAAATAAAAGAGTTTCAATTGATAGTGACTAAAAAGAAATTTACACAATATAGCATACAAACCCAAGCAAGGTAAATGAAAAGGCAAGGAACTCAGTTAGAATATACTCTCAATTACCAAGATGGAATTATTAGCTATTATTAAAGCTAATAGCTTTGTTAATTTGGATTACATTAATTCCTATTATTAGCTTTTACAATAGTTCAAGCTTCTTTGAATATTAAAGCTAAAAATATGAAATAAGATGTAAAAAATTTTATCTTATCTTTAAAACAAACAATTAAATTTATTTTATATTTAATAATAGACCGAATTCATGTGATAAAAAAAAGTATCCTTCAACTCCAAGCTCTGAATACTTTAGGTTTGACTCATTTTATTTTTAAAAGTCAAAAAATTTATGATATAAGTTAATTTGAAGATTAAATTCAATTAATTTATAGCTAAGGATCTTAAACAAAATAATAAATTTAATATCTGATAAGCTCTTCACAATCGAATACTTTGTATAATAATTTATTTATTTATTTTTTTATTTTTTAAATTTAAAATATTATTTAAAAAATAGTTTAAAATAAGATCAAAACTCTCAATTTTTCTAGTCTATTTTATAGGATGATATTTATAGGGCACTGATTTAAAACCCTCAATATAACAATTAAAATAATTCGACAGAAATTGAAGATTTATGTTTAGAAATTTAAGATACATATTTATCAAAAGGACTAGTTTCAGGCTTTTAAATATTTTTCTCGCTGTAAGAATAAATTAATAATTTCCTTTTTTAAAATGATCAATCAAAAAGCGAGTTACTTTTACTTAACCTTTAAAGAGACTTAAATCTTAAAAACTCATTCTTTCTTTCTGAGTGTCTTACCATTTCTACAAACGCCTTGGACTAGTTTATTTTAATGAACTATTAAAATAATTTTGAACTGATTATTTAGTTGCAAAAAATTCTTATAGTCCTTCAAATAATTTTTTTGATTTCGTCAATAATATTTACTTAATTTTACTTAATTTAGGATATAACATCTGAAATGAAAAAAACTATGAGTTATTTTTAAATATTTGATATTGATACATTAATCAAAAATTCTTACATTTTATCTTTTTTGAAAAAATACAAAGGGAGACTTTGATTATCTATGAATTAATAAATTAATTAATTAATTAATTAATTAATTATTTTGTAGTAATCGATAAAATTACTACTTGTTGTAACCTTTATAAATGATATTAAAAACAGTGTAACAATGTATTATTTCTGCATGTTGGTAATAATTTCACTGAATACAAAATGCTATTTTTTAAATTTTCTTTAGATTTCGCTAATTAAACATAAAAATTTTAATTTATAATCAAATATAAATCGATTATTTCTGAAAATCAAAACTTTATTTGACTGTAAATAATTTGTTAACTTCTAAAGTATGAGTAAGCAAGCATAACAAACAAGTGTTAATCAAAATTTGTAGAAAAATTTTTACCTGTAAAAAGAAATATGTTAACATTTTAACAATGAATTTTGTAAATAAAATATTTTACTTTGTTTTCTAAATAACTCAAATAATTATGATATGCTGTATGTAAAAAATATTCTACAAGTTTAAAAAGCTAATTGCTCCATTTTATTACATTTTAAGCGAGAAAAATGAGATTTCTTATTTTTTATCAGATGAATCCGCTAAATTCCAGCCTCGTGAACCTTATTAAAAATTTAATTACTCAATTTTTCAAGCAAAAACTCTACTAATAAAAATCATAAGATTTATAAATTATAACTCATAAGATTTATAATAACTCATTAGATTTATAAATAATAACTCAAAATTAATTAATTAATTTATCATAAAAAAAGAAAAATAAAAATGAAAGAAATTAGATTCGTTTTCTAAAAATTCTACGTTTTAAAGCTATAGAAAATATTTTATATAAAAAAGCAAGGACTCTACTTACCTTTACTCCTTTTAGTTTTATAACCAATCTAGTTATTAGCAGTTGCTATACTTAATAAAAAGATATCATAAAAAAACGAAAATCCCTCTAACGCAAGCACCTTTGAATAATATAGATTTTTCTAGTTAGTTTTAGGAAATGATTAAATATTTAATAGCGTGGTATCGTTTATCTGCTTGTCTATCAATATTATTATTATCAGCTACCTTATTTTAAAATTTTCCATATTTATTTTTGAATCTTTTCAAAAAATAAAAAAGCCTAATTCTACTTTAAGCAAGCCTTATATCAGCTTTATATATTAAGTGTATGAAGCTATCGCATAGTTTATAATATATGCTTACCTACCTTCTTTAAATATTCCTATTATCTACTTTTCTTTATTTCACAATAGTATAAGCATCTTAGGATATATAAATACTTTCTCAACCTTTTACATTAGTAATTATTGATTTTATTAAAAAGCTTGAATTATTGAATATAAACTTATTATTTTTAATATTAGGTATTATTCTTTGTGATTGTGATTACAATTACTCAACTGATGTTTAATAGGATATACTAGCTAGGCCATACCATTTTAGCCAAATAATATTGCAATTAAGTCAATGCATTTGTTTACTGCTTTCATGCATTATCTAAAATTATAGCTTCTACTTTGTAATAACTTATTAAGCAGCTGATTTGTTAATATTTTACTTATATAGGTAATATAATTAAGTAATTGCTAGTAAATTCTACTTATTTTCTTAATTAACATGCTTATTAATTAATATTAATTGTATGTTTAAAAATGACATGATAGACTTAAACAGCAGCTAATTTATAGTTTTACTTGCCTAATTTTGTTTTGTTTACAAAGTAATAGAAAAAATATTTTAAAAAAGAAATAATGATCTTATGGAAAGTTATTTTTCTTTAACAAATGATGATGAATTAGAATGGAGGTAGCTCGATTAAATTATTAAAGCAAATATATTAGATAAAAAAGACTTGAATTCAATCTAATAGAGGCAGATATTGATTATTTCGTTAATATCTAATTTAGGTTTTAACTAGGCAAATCCAAATTAAGAAGAAAAGCTTGAAATAGAAGACTAGAACTTATTTAAAAGCGATGAATGGCTTTTAGACTAATTAAATTAACAAATATTAAAAAAATTTCAAACTAAAAAAAAAAATCAACCAGTAGATTTCTTTTTAACCTATTTTGTATTTTTAATCTAAAGAAACAGAAACTATATTTTATATTTGATTGAAAGCTAAAAAATGGAAAAGCATCACCATTTATCATTCAAGCAAAAATAAATATTTTCATAAATTAATAAATTATTTACAAAAGAAAAAATGATTTTAGAAAGAACTTAAGGAAATTCAAGTCCTTTTTCAAAATATTTGCTTGAATAAATTTAATTTTCTAATTAAGCTTTCGCTCTTAAAGAAAAGATGAACTAAACAATTATTTAAAAGCTACATTTGGTAGCTTATCTTCATGAAAAAGAAATCGATTCTTAACAACTTTTAAAAATTCTGGAGCCTTTATAAAATAATATCATTGAAATTAGGCAGAGTTTTAAGCTTCTTTATTATGAAAATAGATGTAGTAAAGAATTGATATAATTATAATAGTTGTATTAAGAATATCTTTCTTTCTCAGCTAATGACATACCAATAACAAAACCAATAGAAATAGACCAAAGACATATAGCTAAAAGCACTTCAATTAGCAATTGCATCATATTTGCTAATCCAGAAAAAAATAATGTATGGACTATCAAAAAAGCTTCTTCTGGAATTTAATCAATATTTTAAATTCCTGATCACGAATTATTAAATTAGGATATAACTATATTGATGCCACATGTTTTTAGAAATTAACACTATCAATATCTAAATGATTTTATGAATAAAGATAGCTATAAAACAAATATTGATGACCACTCTTCATTATTATTATTTGGATAAAATATGCATGGGTATATATTTCCAATTACTTTAGAAGTTAGAGTAAATTATTAGATTTAAGAAGAGTAATCTATTTTTGGATTGGTAGCTTAGATAAGCTAACTTTAACTGAATTAAGAATTTATCCTATTTAATTAGCAGAGTTTGTAACTCTACGGAATCACTAAAAATCTCAGTTACACTCTCTTTAAAAAAGTAAAACTGATACAGTCTTTAAAATTAAGCTAAATCTTTCCTTTTATGAAGAAAAATGAGCTTTAAAATTCAAAGTAAGAAGTCTCTAATAAAATATAGATTGCGTAACAAAATGAGTAACAACATACCAAAGAAGAAAGTATTAATGAAGAAACTAATTTTAAATATAATTTTGATGAGATGGAAAAATAGAATTTAAAAAGCAGCTCATTTTTAGCTATTTTGAGGAAATAAAAATACAAAAAAGCTCATTTAAGCAAGCAAAAGTTGAAAGAAGAAGTTATTCAAAGCTAAATTTTATCTAAAGATTACTACTTTTATTTAGTCAATTTTGAAATAAAAAACCTAAACCACAAGTATCATTAAGATGTAAGCATCTTTAAGATATCTAATTTAAATTAGCTTAACATATTTAAAGATGCTTATCAAATTGTCCCGTATATAGTTTAGAATTTTTTATTTTATGAAAATTTATTAGGAGCAACTGTGTTAAAAGAAATTATATCTGAGTTAACTTATATCTGTGGATTTTAAGACATAGACTAATATTCTCTTGACAGCAAAATTTCCTATGGAGTATTACCATTTGAAGATACAAGTAATTATTTAAAATTTGGTAGTCAAAACTCTCCTGATGAAAATACAAAACATAGCTTAGAACGCAAAATGAGCAATTTAATGAAGTCTTCTATAGAGAGTACATTAAAATTTGAAAATATAATCAAAAATAAGGAAGGCTCTTAGAAAAATAACAGTTTTTTAATTTCTAAAAACACTGATTAAGACACACAAAATTATTATTCAAAACATTTAATTTAGGAATCGTTTGGAAAAAATTGTAAATAGGAGGCTGAAAATGACAACAATAACAGATTCTTAATATCTTCAGATAGAAGTATTAAAATTGATATTAATACATTATAAAATAATAACCATAGCGATGGAAGAGGGTTAATCCTTTCACCCAAAAACACAAATTTAAATTCTACTTTAGTTGATGTTCAAGAAGAGGATAATCTAATGATTATGAGTGGGAATAGAGAAAAATCTAAAAGTTTATTTAGCTAAGAATTTGCTTTTACAAAATAAAGGCCATCAAATTTTAAAATATATTCTTCAGTCATAAAAGAAACTGATGAATATAACAACTAAATTGAGCAAGAGGTTTAAAGTCCCAGATAATCCAATATTTATGTTAAGGAGTAATAGCTGATAGAAAGCATTACAAATTTAAAAAATTAATTACCAATGTCCACTTCAAACAAGCTACTCTCTCACTAATTGAGTTAGAATAATATTCATTATAACAAGGTATATTAAAAGAAAAAGTTTAATTTAAACATGAGCAAATAATTGAAGTAAGAATAAAACTCTCAAAAGAAGTTAAATTCAATTGATAACGATTTAAGAAAAAATTTGAAAGAAGTTTAATCAACGAATTCTAAAACTAGCACATCATCAAGTCAGAAGAAAGGGCTGTAATAGATTTTAACAAAAAATAAATTCCCTTAAATAATTAAAATAGTGAATTATATTGGTGTAATTTGCTATTTAATTATTATCTTATTGTTGATCCTTTAATATGTTTTATCGATATAGAAAATAAATTTAAATAAAACGGACTAAGATAACTTTCCATTTTTAGTTGATTACCAAAATTACATTTTTGATATCATAAAATATATGAACATCCTTTACATCTACAATAGGACCAACCCACCAGATTTATTCTAAATGACACCTGATAGAAGGCAAAAGCTAGTAAACGAAAGTACAGTTTTAAGCCAGTCTTACTTTACATCAATGTATGGTATGCTTTCAGACATGACTGGAGCAGATTCATAGCTTGACCTTTTTTAACTCCTTAGATCAAATTATATTAACTTTACTATTGAATATTTATATCCTCCATAAAAACTATCAGGAACTTCTTCAAAATCAACATCAATTTAAGATTTCTAAAGACTAATGACGATTCAACAAGCCATGATCTTTTCTTAAAATAATGCTTTTAGATATATTAATAACTTGCCAGCTCATATTCCAGAATATTATCACTTAATAAATTCAATATAAATTTCAAAGAAATTACAAGGATTTTACCAATAGATTAATGACAGTGGGGTGAACGATACAAACAATGTTAAAAATTATCTTACCACAATAATATCTATTGTAATATCAATTATGAGTATATGCATTTTTATTATTAATCCTATCTATGCTCTAATATAAACTAAGAGAGATGATACTTTATTTTTATTTGGAACTTTTAGTTCTATTTAATTGTAATAAATAACTGACAAGCTTAATACTTATTTGAGTTAAAATCTTACATCAAAAAAATCAATAAAAAGTAATTTTGACATGATGAAAACGTAGAATTTCATAAAAGATCAAAATAAATAAAATTATAATAAGAGTATTTAGTCTAATTCTTCTAATAGAATGTGTATAAGCTAGATTTCAAAGCTACCAAAATGTAATATCAAAATCAATCTGATGTTAGTTGTAATTTTTATATTAGCTGCTATTATTCCAATATTAGCTTTGATGAATACTCTGTAGTTCTTTAATGAGTAAATAGCGACAATCAACGCAGTGTGTAATATTTTTATAAAAAACTAAATTTAAAATTGAATAGTTCAATTATTTTTTTTCTTTAAATAAAATATTAGATTTGCTTCATAAATTTTAATTTTAAGGAACTTAATTAATCGCTATATCTTACTTTTGCTTAACCTTAAAGCTCTTTCCTAACGAATCCAATATTGATGAAAGTTTATTCTTTGATTATCTTACCTTTGCATATCAAAGTTCTTAAAATGGATTAACTGATTTACAAACATTATCAAATGATTCTTAATTAAGAGAAGAGTATTTATTTTTTTTACTGACTTTTAATATTAATTATTTTTCTTTTTTTAATATCTTTAAAGATATGATAGCTCAATGTATGATAAATTTGTTGCTCCCCTATTAAAAACAAATACATTTAAGAATATGGATGATTTTCCTTAATATTAATACGACTTAGAGGAAGGAGTTTTAGAAGAATGTAGAGAAATCTCACAAAGTAATCTTTTAAGAGGAATTTATTTAGATTATAATTAATATCTTTCTGAATTTAATTTATTGTATACTTTTTTAACCTAAACTGATAAATCAAATGCTTAGCAGTAGTTGAATTAGATTTCTAAAGATTTTGACATTTACTAAGTAACTATTAGCGAAAGATGTTTAATGGGTGCATCTGATATGATTCATGCATTTATTAAGGTTTAGTATAAGAATAAATATAATCAAATTAAAATTTAGTAAATTATATTCTTGATCTCTTAAATAACTTTACTGACTTTTTTAATGGTTTTTGGCTGGTTCAAGTTAAGTTATTTTTTCTCAAAATAAATAATAAACACTTAAAAGTATTTGCAGGTAATCAATATCAACATTCTAGTAGAAAATCAATACGTAATTGCTTTTGTAAAAAAAAATATAAAAATGTGATGCTTTCAAGTTTAAATTTAATTGTTGTACAATAAGTTAAAAAAAGTGTATATTTGTGTTTTATCCTTAAACAACCTCAATAGAATTAAAATTTTACAATTTTGCTAAGTGTTAATCTGGCTTGGTAAGCTGTGTTAGTGTAATTGATAGTATCACCTTCTTTCCATTAAATAGCAGCTAACACATCTTAGAAGACATAAGTAGCATGAATTTAATTTCATTAATTTTACATATAAACAAAATTCATTCCATTTATATTGATTGTTTTATTAAAAATGAGTTTGTTCGCAAACAAAAAAATATTAAATTTTATTTTTAAATTTTTAAACGATTTTGTTAGAAATGCAAAAAAAATTATCAAAAACCAAATCTAGAACGATTATAAAATTTTATTTTAGTTATAAATTTAATTTATAAAGAAATCATAAATGCCTAAAGGCTAAAAATACTTAATTTATATTCCGTTTCAAATATATAAAAATTAACAAATTTTAAGAGAAATAAATTTATTTATATATCAAGGAAAAACTAAATTATTAGAAAAAGTTAAATGTTTTAATATTAATTAATTTAAATTTAAAAGTTCAATAAAATCGAATATATATTTGAATATTTTGAATTTATCAAATGTAATTTATTCTAACATTTCCAAAAAATTAATTAATTGATTTTTCAGCAAAACACTGTTTAAATAAATGAAAAACTAAAATATTATTTATATATTCTAAAAATATGTTAACTAATTAATTATTTTAATTAAAAACTAATACTTTTCTTATAAATATAAACTAAAAATTGGTATCAGCGAATTTGATAAAAATATTAAATTTCATTTAAAAACTATATTTAGCAGATAATACTGGTAAATTATCTAAGATTAATAATTTAAAGTTGTTTGATATAAGAATAATACTAAATTTTATTGAGTAAAATACTAATTTTATAAAGATATTTCTTATTTTTTTCCTCATTAATTTTAAAGCAGACTTATCTTTTTAAAATAATATTTTATAGTTTAAATGATATTATACAGAATATTTAATAAAGGAATTTACTTTGATATAATAACTAAACTGTTGAAAATTATATATTACAAATATCAATTTTATGTTATCTTCTTATTTATATTGTTATTTCTTTTAAATAATGCTATTATTTTTTAAATTATATTGATAAATTCTACTTTTGTTTTAAAAGTAAGCACTTAAGTTAATAAATACCTAATTTTTAAATTGAATTTAAAATAATCTAATAAATTGTACTATGATTGTTTATGTTAAGTGATATTTCGTTTAAAAAGGATATTTTTATCTTACTATTATTTTACGAGTGAAAGCTTGAATGAAAAAGTGAATTAAATTTCGAAGTGTAATTAAAAATGCTGATTTCATAAAAAAAAGTTGTGGTAATAAGGATTTTGTTTGTTTTTTTTGTTAAAAGTCAAATAAATGTATTTTTTTTTTTGATTTGTGCAGATAATAAATAAGTAAAAATTTATGATTTAATTTTATTAATTATTTGCTTATGAAGATTAAAATTAGTCCATTAGATTGGTTTTGATACTATAAGCTTTGAAAAGAATTTACAAATTTTATGAAAGAATTACATTTTTGTGTTGATTTATAAAATGTTAATGAAAGTTTTTTACTAATATTTTAGCTATTTTATCTTAAAACTAATAAAATTATATTGAAATATTTTCAATTTTTTTTGAAGAAAAATTTAAAAAAATAAATTTTAATTAATATTTTTATAAAAGATTGTAAAGCAAACTTTAACTCTAATTTTCAATATATTAGCTACTCAGAGACCTTCTTATTTAATAAAAGTAACTTAATCACTTTTGAGTTAAAAACATGATAATTATTTTTGAGCGTAAGCGAGTATTTATCTTATTAAACAAGAATATATTTATTATGTTACACATTTTATGTAGAAACAAATAAGCTAAATGATAAAATTTCATTGATTTCAAGCTTTTGTAAAGTTTTTGAAAATGTTACTTCTAATCCATCAGAAAATACAAATTTGATTAAATCTTGATCAAAATAGTTGCTGATAAAAATTCACTTCTCAATTTGTTTTTCTTGGAATTATCTAAATTTGCATACACTGTCTGATTTTTCTAATGACCTTTTACAAAAGAATTTACTAAGTTATATACCAGATAGATACAAATTTGTTATTTATTTATTTAACATATCTTATATATTTATTTTATGTATTTATTTAAAATAAAGTAAATTATTTTTAAACTTTAAACAAAGTTAAATTAAATGAATATCTAAATATGCTAAAATGCTTATTTTAATATTAAATTTATGTTACAATAAATTATTGCTTTTTAAAAATTTTTATTATTTTTTTAACTTGCAGAAATAAATATCGAAAGTTTTTATCCAAATTATTAATCTTAATCACAATCAAGTGGGTGGGTTGTTTTTTATGTGATTGCTTTATTTTTTCATGAATATGAATGTAATTTCTATTTCTTTTTCAAGATTTATTAAATAGGAAAATTGTTTTGAAGTAGAACCTGTAATTAATTAATTAATAATTAATTAGTGTTAAAAACTTAAAAGAATAAACATAAATCAATAAAGTAAGTAAGTATTCAGTTTAATTATGAAACAACATAAAAAGAAGCAATCTAAGGTACTATAAGTATTTTAGAGCTTTTACACTGAAGAGATACATAGATTAATGCATTCTATAGAGAGAAATAATGTATTTTTTTCTGTGCTAATAGGATTTAAATACTTTTTAGTCTTTTTACTCTTTACCTCTACCATATTGAGTTAATTAATTGAGATAGATTTTAACTTTGAATTTCTATAGATTTATGGAGTAGTCAATTAAACATAGAACACCTCTTTTATGAACAATATGTGCTTTTTCTTATTATCAATAAACGGATTAATTATAATTCTTTTATTATGGCATCTATATTTGTATGCAAAAAAGTTTTTCCTCTTTAGAAATTTAGAGGAGAAAGTGAAGCACAAGTTAGACTTAGATTATCAAATAGAAGAGAATTAAAACGATAAAACAGAATTAAAATGCAAAATATTTTCATTTATTATAATCATTTACTAGTATTGCTTTTACGTGCCTTCAATATTCTTTAGTCTCCGTTAAATTAGTAATCCTGTTTCTATTCCTATACTAGCACTAGCTATAACAATAAGTAAATAAACATGAGTTTAACTCTTTTTCTTTTGAAATTATTTATCCCAATATTTAGATGAATAAACTTTAATACAAATTTCAATTATATTTAAATTAGATTTAATTACATCAGACACTGATTACAACTACCAAATTTAGCAAATAGACTATTTGGGAAAACCATTTTCATATGGTTTCTTTATATTCAATACTGCGGCTGAGGTTAGCTTCTTCTGTGCTATTGTATTTACTCCTTCATGCTAATGCTTGATTTTAACCATATACTTTTTTCTAAGTTTAACAATTTAATTTTTTACATGCTAGTTTTATAGATATGCATCAAAGTTTATTTGCCTATTCTCTCATCTTTATCTTATTTTTGCTAGTCTAATAATTTAGATCGCAATTTCTTTTAAATTTCCTAATCAATTAATAAGCCTTTTTTTCATATCATTTCTACCTGTTTTTTATCAAATAACGAAAGCTATTTTGGTAAAGCAACAATAAGATATAACTGAAGAATTTTAAAGTATAGTTGGGGAAAAGAAAAGTGAGATATATAATCTAGACAAGATAATAAGACTCAACTTTTTTGGTGAGATAATCAATTCAAGAAATAATGATAAAAGAGATATTTAAATACTTAATTCAATAGTTAATTCATATTTAGATTTTTCATCTAACTAATTCTATTCTGCTAACGATACTTTGCTAAATAAGCTTCAGAAAAGTCAATTTTTGAGCTATTAAAATAATTTTTCATAAAAAAACAAATAAGATCAAGCTGATGAATAATAAAATAATTTTGATGAACAATCAGACATTAATATAATTAAATATCGCGTCAAATAAATTTTGAAGGATTTGTACAAAAAAAGTCTTAAAAATAAACAAAGAAATAAAGAAATAGCTTTTGATTAACTTTTAAATTATTTCGTTTTCTTAATTGAGATTTCTGAATCATATAGAATATATTGGTTATTATATTTACAGCTCATACTTAATCAAACTTTATCACTCAAACAGAAATAATTGTTCCATTCTATAAATTCTTTATTTTTAAAAAAAAGATCAATCCTAAGAAATACTATGGGTAAAAATAATCCATTTGATTGCTCGTATTTGGAAGTGATTGTTTTTGAAAAGAGACTTGAATAATCATACGAGCTTTTTGATTCTGTCATTTTGTTAAAGCTGGAAATTTTATCTATAATGAAATAAAAAGAAATCATAGCAACATAGTTAATATAGAAAGTAGAGGATATGCAAGACTAAACAAAAATTTTAAAAGATAATTTAAATTCTCTTTGCTTAATGAATGACGACAGCCTTGACCTTTTAAATTTGTAAGCTTTATATTTAGAAAATATAGCTTTCAACGAAAAGGATATTATCCTTATGTAAATCAACAAGTTTAGAAAAAATATACAAAATAAAGAGCAATTTAAAAAATAGAAAAATGATGAAATTTTAAGCAGTAGAGCTAATAATGATAGGTTTGATTAGAAAACTTGCATTCTATTTGCATCTTATAAAGATTCAAAGAATCTTACTATAAGCTAAGTTTCATCAAACTTTTAAGAAATTTTTTCTTACTAAGGCAGTAAAAATATTATCGGAAATAGTATAGACTTAATAATACCATAAATATTTTAAAATCTACATCACAAATATCTAGAGAGCTTCTTAGAAGAAAACATACCATTCAGTTTAGAAGGAGAAGCAATAAATAGTTAAGTATTTGATAAAAACTAAATTATTGATTAAAATTTAAATAGCTAGTCAGAAAAAAATAGATCTATGGGTTGTAGAATGAATAACTAAGTAATATTTGCTCAATTAAATTCCATTTATATTTAGCCAGTAGCTATTGACATAAGAACTAATAGACTATTAGATTTTAATAACTCATTTGGACTTACAGCTAAAATTAAATTAATTAATTAATAATATTAATACATTTTATATGATGAAACAAACTTAAATATATTGGGCTTGACAGAAAAAATACACTTCTCTCTCTTTTCTAGCTATGAATCGTTACAGAAAATGAGTATGAAATAGATTTTTCCATTCTTAATAGGATCCTTAGATAACTAAAATGTACCAACAATAATATCAAATCAGAATAATTAAGAAAGTATTTAGCCTTATCATATTAATCTGACATTAGATATGCAGTAAATATTAAAAGATTAAAATGTAAAAAAAAGTTAAAGTAAAGGCAAAAAAATAAATTTTATAGTTATTAAAGTTCAAGATAATAAATAAACTAATGTTGCCAAAAGCTTCATGAATCAGAAAAGTTTAAAATAAAAATCTATTGCATTTTAAAGAATAGATAACAAAAAAAACGAATTAAGTTCTTATTAATTTGTATTTTTGCAGCTGACTATAAAAAAAATAAATTATAGAGGTATTCAAAATGTGAGCTATATTTAGATTCAAAAACATAGAGAGCTCAATCCAAATGATTAAGCTCAATATATTCTTTCTCAGATAAAACATCCTAAAAAGTAACAAATATATGAGTAATTATTTGCAAATCAAAATGAATTTGAAAAGGTAGTTTAAGAATTAGAAAAATAATTAATTTTGTAGCATTTGGATTTTCCAATTTAAGCATCATCGTCATTCTAAGCATTTAGTGCTTTGAATAATGCGCTAAGCCCACAGAATATAAGTCTCAACTAAATCTCTAATTCTGATTCCATACAGAACAACTAATTCTCATCCAATAAAAATTTCGTTAAATATAGCTAAGTTTAACTTCTTGATCAGATTGTAGAATAATAAAGGCTTAAATCAAATCTTAATAGATTTGAATAAGATGTGATAAATGAATAGGAAGAATATGAATATAGCTTAAATGGAAAAAAAGAAAATAGTGAATTGTAAAATAATAGAGAATTGAACAAGTTAGGTAAGGCAAATAGATTATTAAAAGATGCAGATAGCACTAATATAGGTTTAAATTTAAATGAAAACTAGGTCTATGAAGATCTAAACTATCAATACTTGAATTAAGATAATCAAAATATATTTAATTCTTTTTAGGATACTAAGTTTATACTTGAAGATCCTACTTTTATTGATGCAAGTAATATTAATTAATTATATATTTTAACTTATTTGAATTTTAACATATTTCATTTATTTTGTAAATAAGGTGTTTAGAATCCTATAATGAGCAAAGTCGAATAGATTGGTGAAAGGTCTTCGCCTGATAAGGATTTATTATCAAATAATGAAAAAAATTAATTATAATAGTAACTACATTAAATTGCCAGTGAATAGTTATTACTTTCTCCAGTTTATAGTGATAAATTAATTTAATTTTCTCCTTAAATTAACTACTTAAATGCTCCAAATTAAACTTAATAATAGCAATATTCACCTTCACTCTGTCTTTCTTATTAAGATACCAAACTTTTTTCGCCAAAATAAGTTTCACTCTACAGCGGTTCTAATTTAATGGAAAATTATACTGCAAATAAAATTAAGTAGAAGTAAAATCAAGATATTAATGGTCAAAAAAATAATAAGAATGATACCTTAATTTAAGGACGCTCTCCAAATGTAAGTGATATAAATTTAAGCAATCATGAAATCAATCCTAAACTATCTGCAAAATAGCCTGTAAATTAAGAATAAGTTAGTTTAGAAAAAAATAATATGGAGAGTACATAAATTTTAAACTCCAAATAGGATAACCTAAAAGCTAAACGCTTTAGCAATTCTATTCAAATGAATTACTAAAAAAAAGAAGAAGAGTTTTGTAGCACGGGATCACCTTTTGGGTACTACTAAAATGACAATATCCAAGAAGATAAAGAACATCAAAAGAGAAAAGTCCAAGAGATTTAATATGACATAGCTTCAACTAATTCAAAAAATTCAATTTCTTCAGTAAAAAGATTGCTGCAATAACTTATGGCTGATAAGTCAATTTTAAAAGTGATAAAAGCAATAAATGTTGTAGGTGTAGTTTGCTTCATTACCATGATATGCATGACCTGGATATAGTTCTATTAAATGACTACTTCTATTTCTTCTACATATCAAGATTATCAAGTATTTAGCTGGCCTACTTAATATATATCGCGTTTAAGTGAAGTCTTGAAATACTAAAATGCATTCTAGCTTACATAGTACTCAAAAAACCTAAAATTTGCTAATACTACATAATTTTACAATTTTAGAAACTATACATAGCTAAATGTAAAATACTACAAAGATAAGTTGAATCAATAAATAGTAGAAATGGAAAGAGCTAGTACAGATAGAAAGTTATTTAGCTTGCTCAGAAACCATTATTTTATTTTCATGTTTGGAAAATATTACAACTCTAGCATTTTAAACAAAACTCCTTCAACTCCAACTTAAATGGTTTTTACTCCCTATAATGTTTCAGTTTAATATGGAATTATTTCTGGGTTTTAATTAGTATTTAGATACGCTTACAGCTTAGGAAATGGTAGACCTGAATATTATTTGATAGGCAACCAACTAAGCGAGATAACAAGCTTAAAGCAGATACAAAATGAAATTCTTGCAGATTAACAAAATTAATAATAATAAATTTAAAATTAATTAACAACGTTGATGATATTAATCATTCTAATTAATGGTTTTTGCATTGGAATCATTATACCTCTTTATTATCATGTTCAAAAAGAGAGAGATTCAATCATTTAATTGTTTGCTACATTTTCAACCCAAAAAATTGACTAGCTAATAAAAACTATTTAAGACTCATACATCAGCAAAAAATAATTTTCAATTTACTCAAATAAAAATAGTTAATAGATGAAATAAACACTTTTACAAATCAATTAAAGTTAAAGAGAAAAAGATGTCAGAAAGTAAAATATAAGCACAATTACAAAACTACCTCGCTTTAACGCAAAAATAAATTTGACTGTATTTCTTATTTACTTGCTTTTAATTTTCTATCCAATAGTAAATAAGATAGTAACTCAATATTATCTTAATAAAACTACCTTAGATCTCATAACTATGAGTACAAAATTAATTAATTAAAATATTTAAACAACTCTATAAAATTATTTTAAAATATAAAATAAATAGTGAATGTTTACTCTTTGAGGTCATATCTATTAGAAAATATCGCGATGCACTTCAATATATTAGTTATGAAAATTAATCCAACTCTTAAGCCTATGTCTCCTTCCTTGTATTATGATTACATAAACTAACTAATATAAGAATAGCAAAATATTACAGATACGATTCAGTGGATAATAAATTCTCAATATTAAGACACAAGGTAAACAATTAATTAGATTTAATTGAATTTAAGTTATATTGATAGATTAATTAATTTATTAATTCTTTTTTTAAAATAGATATTCTCAATCGCTTTATAACTCTTTTTTTTTCTCCTCTTTTTAAAATAATTTATGTGATGTATTCCAAAAATATCCTGAGTATAATTATAACTCTACAGTTATAGATACTTCAATATGTTAATCTACTTATCAGGGGCTTTTGTTATAAGGTATTTCTGTATCTTATAAGTAAGTACTCACTATATTTCCTTAGCTTTACAATATGTATTTATTACCTAATAGTACTTAGTCTTTATAGCAAATAAATTCCTTCTTGTCTTCATTCAACTTACCTGATTTTATAAAGTTTTCAGAATTTATAGACCAGACGATAGTAAGTCTAAATAATTTTATCCTAACTATAAACAGTTAATATTATAATTATATCATTTTGTTTTAGATTGTGCTTATAATATTTTAAACAGTTATTATGCTAATAGTCTTCACTTTTGGATGGATAACATTTAGCAGTTAATTAAATAGCTCTTTACACAAATCTAAAACCTACCTACAAATAATTGATATAAACAGCTTAATCTAAAATACTTATATACTTACTTATATTAAGAAAAATTCAGTAATTTGAAAAAGAGGATTTAATATTATTTCGATTACAAATATTAAAGTATTAATTATTAATATGTAATATCTTTATATTTATATATTAATTGCTTATTTTGTTTCAAATATCATTCATTTATTCATTTTGTATTAAATGAAATATTTGATTTTGATAGTTATTTATTTATAAAATATTATCTATTATGAAAAGCTAATTTTTACTTACTTCATTTAAATTACTTACTATTTAGACAAATCTAAAACTTACATAAAAATAATTGATAAAAAAAGCTTGATCTAAATTCTTATATACTTACTTATATTAAAAAAAATAAAGTAATTTGAAAAGTAGGTTTATTATTTTGATAAAAAATATTAAATCATTCATATAAATATTAGCAATATTTCTAAAAGTTAATTACTTATTTTGTTGCAAAAAAGATTGTGTATTAAATGAAATATTTGATTATTATAGCTATTAAAAATATATTTTATCTATTATTAAAAGCTATTCTTTACTCACTGACTTAACAATCTATTAATGCGTGTTTCTTGAAATAAAAAACAATTTATTTTACTTTACTTTATAAAAATAATTGATAAAAAAAGCTTGATCTAAATTCTTATTTATTTACTAACTTACTTATATAAAAAAAAAAGTAATTTGAAAAGTAGGTTTATTATTTATTATTTTGATTATAAATATTAAAGTATTGATATAAATATTAGCAATATTTGTATGTGTTAATTACTTATTTTGTTATAAAATAGATTGGGTATTAAATGAAATATTTGATTATTATAGCTATTAAAAAAATATTTTATCTATTATTAAAAGCTATTCTTTAATTACTTACTTAGCAATCTATTAATGCATGTTTCTTGAAATAAAAAACAATTTATTTTAGTTTACTTCATAAAAATGTAAGGTATTTATTTAAATTAAAAATATTTGAAAAATACAATTAATTAATAACATTCCATCAGAAATAAATACTGAAAATAAATTATTACAATTATTTATGTGAACTAAAATTAATAAAAGTACTAGCTGCAGTTATAATCAAATTTAGATTGATTTATATATCTTTTTATAATTGCAAATAGCAAATTAAGTTGCTTGCTTTAATAGCTTCTATAATAAATTAAAATCAAAAAAATATACAGAGAAAATGTAAGAAAAAGGAAATAGCAATAAAAAATTTGTTTTAAATAACAAAGTAAAAAATTACCAATCTATTAGTTAATTATTTTTAGAATTCTATTCAACTAAGTCCTTTAAGCTTGTGAGAAAAAGGAATAGAGGAATAGTATTAGGAATTATACTCCTAGCTTTAGAAAATTTATTTATATTTTTAGCATGCATCTCTAAAATTAATACTGATACAATTGATAAAAATCTAGACAAGTTGGTTTGCTTATTTAAAAGAATTATTTGCTATGAGTTCTTAAGGATTATTTTCTTAATTATAAATTTCACTTTACTCTTAGTTTTACTATTATTGATTATTGTCTTTTTCTAAAAATAAAAAAAATAATATGATTCATCTTAAAAATTATTGTTTTAAAAGTCTCGAATAAAAGTACATAAGTATCATTTTAATTATTTCAATCTACTTAAGAAATACTTTTCTTTATTTGCTCTCATTTACAGACAGATCATTTTTTTACCTCTACTCTACATTAGTGCATGCTAGATATTTAGTTTACTCAATTTTGTAAATTTTTTGATAACTTTATTTATAGGTAATATTGTATTTTTTTTTTCTTACAACTTACAGATATATTTTAAAAATAAAGAAATTGCAATTAATGACTCAGATTATGAATTTACACTTAAATCTGCAGATTTCTTGTCAAGACCCTACTCGAAAAGCTCAAATTTAATTATTCTATTCGATCTTCTTGTCATTTTTGTTGTGCAAATGGGAGGAAGTGAGTTTTTATTTATTCTCCCTTTTTACTATATATTGAAGTTACTTGTTAATAATTTATACTTGAGGTATAATAATTAATAAACTGAATAAATTAACAATTTTCTGATGGTTTATTTTATTTTGGTTAGTTTATTAGTATTAGGTTTAAATAGTTCTAATAGTAATTAAAATACGTCATTAACATTTTGGATTATTGTATTATTACCAATATCGATTAAGATTGGATAATAGTTCTTTATGATACAAAGAATTAAACCTACTTAATATATGTGGTAGCTCTTTAATCAAAATAAAAAAATAAAAAACTTAAATTAACTTGACTAGATTATTAGATTAGAGTTATTTAACGAAAAGCAAAATATTAAATAAATAGAGAGCTAGCTTATTAACCTACTTAGTTTAAACGCACAGAATTAAGAATATGATTCCCTTAAAAATGAATGCTTAAAAATATAAAATTATGAACTAAATATTTCTGCTTCCTTTGAAGTAAATATGGAAATAAATAAAATCAAAAGTACTTTGTGCTCTGAATATTAAAGAGTTTATAATTAATAAGGGGAGAAAAATGAAAAATATCTTTTTTTACTATCATTAGTAGAATTTTTTAAAAATTACAAGGTTTATTGGATTACTTATATGCGCTTCTTTTAATTAAAGGAAATAGGGATCAAGGATAAATAAATTGCTAATTCTATCCATCAAAAATTTGTTAAATTTAAAAAATAGTGTGAATAGTCTATTGCATATTAGCAAAAAGAAAAAATTGTCTATGGTGATTTAAACCATTAAGAATAGCAAATATCAGAAAATCAAAATCTTTTTTACAATGGATTTTTAAAAATATTGACATATGAAGAGATAGTGTAAGAAACATACAATTAAATTTAAAATGCTTCCAATTTGAAGCTAGAGGTACTAAGTATTATGAAGAATAAAGATGTCAATGTTAAAGAACTCTTATGTTTGGCGACTGAGTTAGACTTACAAGTGAGGAGAGTTAGAATAAATTTAAAAGCAATTTCAGAACTGAATTACTCTAATTCGTAACTTTATGATTTGAAAATATTTTACTTGAACACAATAGCATTTTGTGAAGATGAAGTTAGTTTTGCATCATAAAATCAAAGGATTCATCATATGAAATATATAGAAATCAAAGAAGAATAAAATATTCTGTAAAAAGGCCAGTGCGTTTTGTTTTGCACAATTAACGATAAATAGAGTGTTCTAATAAAGAAAGCATCTTAATAAATTTAAAGAATATTTGGGATAAGTTAAAAATATGCTTACAATAAATCTATATCTATTTTGATGCCTAATTCAATAGGTGCAATTCATGACGATATTATATTTCAATATTTTAATATTGCTAAGTAACAAAGCAATTACTTTGAAGAAAATAAGAAGAAAAATGATTAACAGTATAATTTAATGGAATAGAATTTAATATTTGCTCAAGTAAATCATTTTAAAACAAATCTTATTGTTACTCCTGTCAAAATATCTTTGCAGCTAAACTAATTTTTAGAAAGAAGTGAATCATCAAAAGGATTAATACAAAACTTTGGATTTACTGCTGAAATTAAAGATATAAACGAAAAAAACTAATTAGATTACATTCTCTACTTTACAGATACTCTTTTAGTTTAAGGAATAACAAAAAATCTGTACTACTTTCTTTTCAATATTAATCCTTAAATATTTAGTTAAGCTAATTACATAAATATCTCTGAATTATTTCCTTTTTTGAGTGAATAGTTTGGATTTTCTTCATATGCTAGCTAAAACTTAAATAATTTGAATGCCTATTTTAAACTATTACAAAGTTAAATTATAACTGATTCGCTACGATTAAAATAAAAATATGAAATTCAAAAAATTGAATTTCCAATGATATAAAAAAAATTTTAACATGTCTGCTTAATTATAAATTACTAAAATTTATAATAAAATTTAAAGTAACTTGCTTATAAAATGCTAAATATAAATTAATTATCGGAAATTATTTTAGAATAAATTACTTTTGTCTCTATGGAGATCCAACTAGTTAACCCAAAATATTAATACTTTAAAAATTTGTAATACCTAGAAGTATCAAAGTTGATAATTCTTAACCCTTTAAATAAAAATAATGAGATTATAGAGCATCTTTTAAATAATCTCAATAATTACTTGGGTGTTTACTCTTTCGAATTTATTGAATTTTTGATTTTCATCTTATAAAACAGCACAAATTAAAATTTAGAAAAAGTTTTAGAAAGAGAAATAGATTTATCTTGTTTATTAGATATATAAAAATAAAATGAAATTAATCAATAAAAAAGTCACATTTCAAAATAGCAAATTGATTTGAATGTCTAAAATAGAGATAATGGTGAGCCGATTCAGTAAATTCTAAATTTGGATGAAAGAACAATGAGCGAATCTTATTAAAAGTAATCTAAATAAAATTTAGAAAGAAAAGATGTTTATGCAAAAAATAATATTGACATCAAATCTTCTAATTAAATTTATTTAAATGAAGAGATTTCTACCAGAGGATATCTTTACTCAATCGATAGTCCATCTCTACTTAATCAGCATAAATAATAATAATAATTCCAAATTGACTCATTAGGTAATAGAAAGCAATTCGGAAAAAACACAAAAGTAAACTCTTAAATAAATCTAAATTCCTAGAGATAGAAAAACACGATTGATAATTAATAGTAAACTTAAATAACAAAGAACATATCTAGTTTTCAATCACTAGACAAACAGTTTGACCAAACTTAAAGATGCTAATTATAATTTTCAAGCAGATTAAAATCATAGGAAAGTAGCTTATAACTTAGCCCAAAGAGTCATGAAAAATTATTCGCTCTAAACTGTAATAAACAGGCATATTTTTAAAAACACGAAGATTATAAATTTAATTAATAATCGAAAGGTTCAAGCATTTAAGAAGAAGATGAAACGAAATAATCAATAGGATTAGATGAAGAAGAGAATCATAAAAAACTGAAAAGAAAGTTAGAAGAATAAATAGAAATTGAATCTTAAAAATCAAAAGAATCTTAACTTGCACACTCCAAAGGAAGATTGCAGAGGTATCTGAACAATAATTAATCATCTAACGTTATTTCTATGACCAAAATTATTGGTTTACTTAGCTACTTTGTTATGATAGGATTAACTATATTTTTATTCATCTAAGTCATTACCGTAGCACAAAACTCATTTAGCAATAGCAGTTATTTTGTTTGGCCCATGAAATACTCTTCTAATTTATCTTAAATTTTCAAAACTTAAAACTTAGCTTTGCTCCTTTCATTTAAAGAAATATAAACTCCCTCTTTTCAAAATTAAAACTAAAAAAATGCCTACATCTAAAATTTAAAATATTAGCTTAATTCTACCCTGTTATAAAGTTTTATGCAGTACATCAGCAGTGTAGAACATATAGGTGCAAAGTAAACGGTTTTTAGCTTAATGAATGATAATAAATTAATCTTTTGGCTTGGAAAATACTATGATCCAAAAAATCTCGTTGGCTCAAATTCTATACCTAACACCTTTCCTTATGTTGCCCTAAATATTTCTGTTGTTTACAGTGATACGCTGATTTCTTCTACAGTTTTCCGTTATATCGCTGGATTAGGAAACGGAAGGCCTGAATTTTATTCTTCTAAAAATATTTAGACTTTAGTAACAACTTTGACAAGTATTCAAAACAAAATGCTTTAATAACAGAAAAGTAAGGATGACACAATTGATCAATAATTGATAATTTACATGACTACAGTCATCGTCATTTCTTTTTTATGTATAGCCACTATATAGCCTTTATATTGGTACATTCAAAACTAAAGGCAAATTATTCTTGGGCTATTTACAACCTTCCCTGTTGAATAGTTAGATACTATGATTTTACAAGTTAATCAAGCTCAAGAACATCATAGAAATAAAATTTCTCAAACATTAAAATAGCCACCAAAAAAAATAGAAAACCGCAGTGAGATTAAAAAGTAGACAATAGGTAGAATTTCAAATTTATAAAAATTAAGCTGGGCACTCATGATAGTGATGCTATTTATCTATTTTTTAATCTTAATCAATCCTATTTTGAATAAAATTAATACTACAAGCTACCTCAATTCTGTTGAAAATATCTCTTACACTGGATGTAAATTTTCATTTACAAAACTCTTATTTAAATTTAGTCATTTCCTTTCTTTTTAAAAAGATAAAAATACGTTAAAATCAAATCTTATAGTTTAATTCAGAAGTTGTTTTTAGAATACAAAAAAATTATTTAAATAACTCAAGCAACTTCATTCACTAAATAATTTTATTTAAAACTTGAATCAAAAAGAATAAATTCGAAAATAGATTAATAATTTTTGATTTGTTTTTAATATTTTTACTATTTAAAGTTATTAGAAAAAACAAAATATGAAATGAATCTATTAATATTAAATAGATTTTTTTAAAATAAATAAATTTTTATATCATAATTATTTAAAAGAATTGATCTATGAAGTCTAAGCGTACATACTTGAAAGTTTGTCTATAAATTATTTAAGTTTAATATTAAAGCTAAGACCTAACTTAAAACCCATGCAACTTAGTTAATATTAAGATTATTTATAAGATTTGCTATAAAGAAGCTAATAAATACAAAGTAATTTATATTACCTAATTCAAAATTAATATACAATAAAGAGGTAAATAAGATTTTTTTATATTTTAGATATTAACTTTTTTAAATATATTAAAGCTATAATTCTTAGGATTTTGATGACTTCTTTTTCAAAATATTGGAAGGAGACATTTGTGATACTCTGAATAAATATAAGAAATATTAAACTGATTATATAGCTAGTTAATCATAATCTTGTTACAGTATTCACCAAGGTTTGCTTTCGTAAGGTCTAAACACTTCATTTAAAAATTTAATTTCTATTCTTCCTGAATTGCATAACTTGCTCCAGCAAAATAATTAAATCAACATTGATAAAGCTTTAAACTAGTTTAATTAGGATTACGATCTTAAGTAATTTAATGATTTTGAAGAATTTATAGTAGAAACAATAAGTTCAATTGGACTTTTTTTAAATGATCTGAGTCAATAAAATTATGATAATTTTATTAGATTTCAAACTATTATTTTAATTTATTAATTGATTTTGCTCTCCACAATTTTTTTGGTTTTTTGGATAAGATTTGGAGGTTTTTTAAATAGCCAACTAATACGCACTAAAAAACTTTTAAGGATAATAGATTTGAATAATTTATTGTAAAATTAATACATATGTTTATACTTTAAAAATTGTATGAAATCATTTTGAGTATTTTATTTTCGAATTTACTTACATCAAGAATATTTTTTATTTTCTAATTACTTGTTTTTTTATTTAATTGATAAAAAAAAATGTAAAAACTTCATTTTATAAATATCTTTCAACACTTTGCAACCTATAAATAATTAAAAAAATAATGTAATCCAACAAAAGCAAAGGTGGTTTGACTTTAATTTTTCTCCTTGTTTATGAAAAACAATATTTACTTACATAGATAAATTTTTAAAAAGTCAGATTATAATCTAAGTTAAATTAGCGAAAATAGCATTGATTATTTATCGCTTAAATCACTTCATTATTGTTTATTTAATAATTAATAAAATAAATCAAAAAACTTTTAATTAAGTAATTAAGAATGTCTAAGAGAAAGCACTTTTCTGCTTATTTTAACAAAAATGATGAAGAAATAAATCAAAAATAAGAAGACATTCAATAAAAGACTGAATATGAAGAACCTTTAGAAACAGTTTAGAAGAATAATTAATAAGATTTAGAAAAAAAATTTTTCTTTTAAGTGAAGTAAGAGTACATAGAGACTGAAAACGACATATCTGATCAGAGCTAGTAATAAACTAGATAAATAAAACCTTCAGATATTACTCAAAATTAGGGATCTGATAAAGATAGCGAGAAGATAAGTAACGAATGTGATTAGATATTACTGCTATCAGTAAAAGAAGAAGAAAAAAACTAAAAAAATTGTAATATCCTTATGAAACAACAAGATTTAAATATAGACTTCAAAATAAATCACTAAAATTGTTCATCTAGTTAAATAAGTAGAAATTACTTTTCTTCAAAATCAAAATTTTACTTGTTTGCAGATTAAATAGTTGATTTAAATTATATGAGAAGCATAATTAAAAATGAGGAAGAAGATTATTTAAAGGAATAATAAAAAATATGCATTTATAAGAGCATGAAGCATATTCAAAACATAATCCATAGAATTGATAATAAATTTATTGTAATATAAAATGAACTTATTGAGAAATATATGGATAATGTAGATCATATCACTCAAATGTTATAGTCTTTGAATGATTAAACACTTTTTAAATTCTCTTAAAACATTTAATGCTTCTGGTAAAATCTTTAAACATACAGAAAAACAATTAAGCAAGAAACAGAGGATAAGCTTTTTAAGAGTCATATATTTGAAAGAACAACAGCTGGAGAATTATTATACAACAAAATTATATCTGAACTAGATCCAAAAAAAATTTTTTATTTTAATTATTATAAAGTAAACTATGAAAAATGTTAACTGGATAGCTGCTAAGCAGGTTATAGTCCTATATTGTAAGAGATCTTAGGAGGCAATTCATATGCTTTTAAAGAATATTTATCTTAGCAAGGATTCATTGATCCTCTATGTTAATAATATAGATTCACAAAATGCTTCACTCTTGCAGACTAGTACCTATTATTTTATTAGTAACGTATAGAAGAAGAAATTCTTCCATAAGTTTAAACCTATCTTTATACTTTGGATAATTTTAAAGTACCTGTTTTATTAAAAACCAAAAGAATTTATTTAAACCATAAATATGACAAAGAAAACGGATTAAATTTTAATACTCACAATATTTTAGGTCTTTATGAATTTTAACTATTAGATGAATCTATAATTTAAGATCTTTAAAATGCAAGGTTCGACACTAAATATTAATAAATTTTGCATAATAAAGAGAATGACTATTATCGCTTGAGGCACAAAGTAGAAAATATAGAATTTATTTAAAAACATTACTAAAATTAGATATTTGATCTACTTAATAAAGGAAGTAAATGGTTAAAAAGATGTGGTTTTGTAGATATTCCTTAAAAAAATTTAAAAAAAGAAGAATTTAACAAAATCGAATATATTGACTGACTGAAAATTTAGTTAAATATATAGTAATCTACTCAATAAAATTTAACATAAAAATAAATTTAAATACTATTTTATATTTATTTTTCACCATTTTTCCTTGAATATCCATCCATCCATCCATCTATCTATCTATCTATCTATCTATCTATCTATCTATCTATCTATCTATCTATCTTTGAATATTTTAGAATTTATCTTTTGAAGATAATTTATTTAAAAAAATAAAACTTTAATATTAAAACTAATTTATTTATTTATATAACCTAAGCTATTGTTTGTTAATTATTAATTTTTTAATTTGAATGAAATTTAAGTATAAAAATATATTTATTTTTAACTATTAATCCACATTTACATTAATTAGGCTGTATACTTAAAAATTAAATGAATAATTAAAAATATTAATACAAATTTATACATTTAAATGATATCAAAACACTTAATTTAACATAAATATTGATATAAAAGATTGATACTAAATATAAATCTATAAATGCAAATTTAGTAAAGAATATCGTAGTTTTTATATTCTAAATAATTTTATTTCTTTACATAGATAATATTTAGCAATTTAATAGCAAACTATAAGATAAGTATAGCAGTTATTTTGATGTTTTAAAATATAAAAATATCAATTATTTCTTGTATTAAAAAAGCTGATAATTATAAATGTAGATCCTTAAAATGATTAGGCTTTATAAAATATCTAATTATTTAAATTATTTAGTTTATTTGTAATAATGTAAAGTCCAGCATTGTATTTTTTATCCAATCTAATTCTGCAGTATTATTAAATTTTTCAATATTAAAGAATTAAATTTTAATTTTTATTGAATTAGAGGGTTAAATATATAAATTAATGTAATTATTTTTGATTTTCATTAATTATTTAATATTTATTTTTCATTTTAGAAACATTTTTTTTTTAAAGATAACCCTCAAAAATTCTTATTTTATTTTATAATTTATTTATTTATTTTAGTAATGATATTGCTTCAAGGTAGTTATGAAGAATGAACATTAGAATTTTATTATTAATTTATAACACAAGAAACTAGATTTTGAGTATCAACCCATCTCTATTCCATTGAAGAAGAATTTAACAAAATAATAATTAGATTGACTTAGTCATCTTTATACCATGCAGATAAACAAGGACCTGCAGCAGTAGTTATACCAGTTTTTAATCCAGAATAGCCATGTGATAATAACTTGTTTGTATTTTCAAATATAACACTTCTCTTTTTATTGTTATTCATATAGATTTATGCGAAATGATATTTACACTCTACAATTTTTTTTACTTATTCTTCTTTTATCAAATGATAAGAAAGTTTAGCTAAATCAGCAGCTGTGCTTCTATTAAAATTATTTACTAACCCAGTAGGATTAGCAAAATGAGTATTATTTAATTATAAATTATGTGCATACTTATTCATTTAATTAATAAAGTAACCCTAAGAATTTTTTACTCTAAACTTTTCATTTTAAAATTGTTATGGATTTTACTAATATTATAATTTATATTCTTCAGATTGATAATATAAAAAAACTCCTAAATTTTCAGCTAAAGCAGTAGCTGCATCATTACCACTAGGCAGCATCATTCCGTGCATTAGATCCCATAAGCTTAATCTATCACCTTCTCTATTTTTACATAATTAAATTTTTTTAAAATTACTCCTAAATGAATAATATATTCTTACATTAATCTTGCAGAAGTGCCATTCATAGAAGCAGCTTTTTTAGAGACTTCAACATAGGTTCTAAAAGGCGAAATATCTAGAGCTTAAATAACTTTTAAAGAAACATATAGAGTCATAATTTTAGTCAGAGATGCCATCTGCCGAATGATGAAGTGATTATTACCAAATAAGATTTAGCCATTATTTGCATTTAGAACAGCCCAAGATTCTGCACTTACTGACTAAGGTAATTTTGTAAAATAATCTCTTACAGGTGACATGTTTTCGCCTTTTTTAAATAAAATGTTTTTAGTTTAAAAAAAATAATTTAATTTACATTCATCCTTCGAATTTTCATCTAATATCTAAATTTGAGGCTTAAAAATTTAATTTTGTTTTTGATTAGATTGAAATCCTATTGAGGTTTTATTTCTTTTATCTATAGATAAATCAAAGGCTTTAATTTGAGGAGTATTAGGTGGCTTTATTTGGTAGTATTTATTTGTTAATTTAGGCTTTCTAAATAATATTTAGGTCATAAGCATTTAATTTTTTTCATCTTACATAAAAGTATAACTCTTAACCTTTTATTTTGATTTCAAAATTGGACTTTAATCCCTCTAGACAGACTTTTATGAAGGAAAATTCATAAAGTAGCTAGTAGTACTTTCAATCTTTTTATTATTACTGCTTTCTAAATTTATGCTGCTTTTAATCTTTTGATTGCTAACTTAATCTAACTTAGGGAATGCATTAAATGAAGGAAAAGATGTTATATTTTATTCTGTATTAAAATTGAATTTTTTAAGATTTTATTAGAGTCGTTAGGTATTAGAAGATTTTATGTAAAGCAAAGAACGAGTTTTTTTTTGTTAAAGAGAGGATTAAATTTCATTTACACTTGAAACAGATTAATCTCTTTCAGATTGGCCTTTTATCTCAAAGCTATTATCTAAGTCTTTTGATTTGATGAAATAGTTCTACTCATGTACAATTTCTTTTTTTTGACTTGTCTATTGCGTTTAATTAACAGAAAATGCTCTTAAAGGTGATAAATTTCCTTTGCCTCTGTTGCGAAAAAAATCCTTTTTTTCTTTTTATAAAAAATAGTTGAAAAATCTACTTAACAAAAGTTTTTGCTTTTCTAATTATTTTTACAAAATAAAATTATTTATACTGGGTGTTTAGGTTTTTTTAGAATTGTTGATCTAAATTTACTGCAAAGACATTATTTTAGGGGCACTGTGAATAGCTAAAAAATTATCTGACATACTAAATTAAATGAAATCTGAAATAAAATTTGCTTGTTTTAGTCTATTTTTCTTTTGAAAGTTGCTTGCTTAATGGATTATTATTATTTCTAATTTTTGATTGATTGATTGAGAAATGATTTCGGATACTAAAAAAAAGTTATTGAATTAATTTTGATAAAAATTAATTAAATTTTATCACAAACATAGCAAGCGAGTATCACAGTATAAATACAATTAATTGCAAATAATATCAATTACATCAGTATTGTTTCAATATTTGTTTTATTTATTATTTTTTATGTTTGTTTACCTTCAAATAAAATATTTTAAAATTAAGCAAAATTAATTTTATAGTTTGTAAATTAATATATTTTTTTTTAATTAATTTTTTGATAAAATCAACACAGACTTGAACAAGTTTTAAAATCAAATATTTAATTTAAAAAGCATAAATCATTTTTTATAAATAATTTTATTTCAATTAAATGCTTAAAAGTCATGCTTAAAATATTTATTCACTTTTTTCATAAAATAATAAGGAAGTGAAAAATTTAACAAACATAAAATGGAAGAGCATAATCATGGTGAGAGAGAGAGAGCATTGACATGAAGGAATGAAGGAAGGAAAACAAGAATCAAATAATATCGATATGATTGCAAATGAAATTAAAGAAAGAAGAAGAAGTAAAAAAAGGAAAAGTCAAAAAAGAATGCTTTGGGGTAAAATTGATAAATATATTTTTTAAGAAGGTGTGACTTTTTGGGGAGAAGAATTAAAAATAAAAGATCAAAAAAAAGAAAGATAAATAAAAATACAATTAATCATATATATTACATAGATAACTAAAAATGGGTCGTATGCAAATGAAAGGTAAAGGTAAGGGTATCTCCGGAAGTGCCCTCCCCTTCAAGAGAAGATCTCCTAAGTGGCTCCACATGACTCCTTCTACTGTCGTTGACCTCTCCGTCAAGTTAGCCAAGAAGGGTACACATTTTTTCAAATATTTTTATTATAAATCATCAATCAATCAATATTAACATAAATTCGCTCATTTTATATTTCGAAAGCTATTCAAACATCAAAACTAAACGACTGCTACGTTAATAAATTACATTAAAGTTAAAAGTATAAAAATTATTAACTAAAATCTATTTTAAGAAAAGAATAAACACTATAGTAATTATAAACATAAAATGCTTTAAATATTAAATAAAAAATTAACACCTTCAAAAATAGATTGAGCCTTTACATTAGCTCAAAATGGTATTTAATCAAAATGTGAATAATGAGGTAAATAATCTAAACAATTTTTGAATAAATTCAAAAAAAGTATTTTCGCTAAAGGTCGTATCATCAGCGATCACGAGCGTTTCATTTACCTTATCTACTTCTTCCAGGTTCTTCAAATACCTCCAAGAATTAATCAAATAAATAATTAGCATTCTCTCTCTCTAATTTTAGATAGGATTAGACGTTAACCTGATGATAATAGTTGCACTAAAAATTAAATTTAGGAATTGCAAGCAATTAAAATTTATTAAAGCTGGTTTCCTTTAGCGATTAGAGAATAAGTTGAAATAAGGAAGATCATAGCTATCCATCTGAATACATTTACTATTTATATCTTAAGAAATAGTATTTGAAGTATAAATTTAGTTCCAAAAGCTAAATAATAACTAAATAAATAAATAAACAACCAAACAAAATACAGATTTAGCGAAAGATATGTTTTAAATAAATATTAAATTCACTAAATATTTTAAATGCCGTTAAATGGTAGGCAAGATATAATTAACTAAATAAATCGCCAATAGTATATGAATTGCGAATTAAAGATTTATAATACTAAATTTGTGCAATACTTCCAAAAGATTTATGAATTCTTATTGAAATTTTTATTGGATTTGAATGTTAAAGAGCATAAAGCTATATATAATCCATCCTTAACAGTTAAGAATAGCTTATCAACAAATTTTGAAATAAAAATGAATAAATGAATGAAAAATAGTTGAGAATATTTTTTGATAAATTTGATAAATAGTTAGTTGTAAAATAATAAGAAAGCAGATCATGTTATTTATTGTTTGATAGCTTGCTACCCAAACAAAATGAGCTGATTGATTAGAATGATTTAATAAATAAATAAAATATTTATCTTCTCTTAATATCAAATAGGTCTTACCCCCTCTCAAATTGGTGTTATCCTCAGAGATCAACACGGTATTCCCCAAGTTAGATTCTTGACTGGTTAAAAGATCCTCAGAATCCTCAAGAAGAACGGTTGTGCTCCTCAACTCCCCGAAGATCTTTACTTCTTGATCAAGAAGGCTCTCTCCATCAGAAAGCACTTGGAAAAGAACAGAAAGGACAAGGACTCTAAGTACAGACTTATTCTTGTTGAATCTAGAATCCACAGACTCTCTAGATACTACAAGCTCAACCAAAAGCTCCCCCCTAAATGGAAATAGTAAAAATTTAATTTAATTAATTAATTCTACTTTAACTTAATTCATAAAAAATTAAATATTAACAACAACTTTTATAAAAAATAGCAACGCTCAAACTGCTTCTGCTTTAGTTCAATGATCTGACTTCCTTAATAAAAACTATATTTAAATTTGTATGTGTATTAATATAGTTAAAGGAAATATATCTAAACTATTGAAAACCATTCATCTTTCTACTGTATTTCATATAATTTTATTTAAACTATATCAAAAACTATAAATTTATTCAGAAACTTCACTCCTCTTTTGTACATATTTTTAGTGCTTCCACTTCTTTAAATGTATATAAATATATATCAGATAAATTTTAAAATCAAAATTTCTTGATTAGTGCATTCATTATTCGCATACTATGTTTATTTTATCTAATTTTTTAGGAGTAAATTTTGGAAGTTAATTGGTATAGGAAGCAAAAAGTAAATAAGTAAATAATAAATAAATAAATAATAAAAAAATAATTCTACTGCAAATAAATAAAAATAAATACATAAACAATATACTTAATTAATTACTTAATTATTTATTGAATGTAGAGGAAAAAGTAAAAAGATATAATTAATTAAAAAAAAGATATATGAATTTAATTTCAACCTATTGTTAAATTTGCATTTTTCTAAAATAAATTAATTTTAAAATCAACATTAAAAATATATAAAACAAACAAACATCTTAATTTTAAACTTTTTAAATCATTAATTACTAAAATTAAATAAAACCTTTATTTATTTATATTTAGTTTAATTTATAATATGAAATTATGTTAAAATAAATTTGATAACTTAATTTAATAAAGTAATAAAATAAAATGGGTATCATCATTATTAATATAAAATTAACCTATTCAGTATTAATGCTATGCTCTTCATTTTTAAAAGATACTCATTAAATAATCAATATAAAAATAATAATAAATTTTTTTAATTACATTATATAAATTAATAAATAAAAATAGTTTATTGTGATATCTACTTATAATCGAAAATGGAATTTAACTAAGAGAAATTTAATTTATGATCTAAATGCCTATCAATCTAAGATAGAATGAAAGAATGAACAATCAATAGCATCTTAGATTAATTTTTTGGGTTATGTAAAATGAATGGAAAGTATAAAATTTATTAGATGAAGTGGGGATAGATAGTGTTATAAAAAATTTGATTAAAGGTGAAAAAGCTTAAAAGAAGAAGGAATAAAAAGGTGGGACAAATATTTCAAAAGGATATATTAGACAGCAAAAACTTAATAAGAAAATAAATAAGGAAAAATTAATTAAAGGAAAAACTAATACATACATAAATACAAATGGTAAATTTTAATTTATTTTTAAGATTTATTCAAAGCAAGCAAGCAACATGATTGATTGATTGCCCAATTAACATTCAGCTTTCCTTCCACCATACTAAATATTTGTTCTCTTAATAAAATAGCCTAAAGCTCCCAAGAAGATTACTAAGCCCAAGAAGGCTGAAAAGAAGAAGAACCCCCTCTTCCAAGCTAAGCCCAGAAGCTTCAGAGTCGGTGGTGATATCTAACCCAAGAGAGACCTCACCAGATTCGTCAGATGGCCCAGATACATCACTCTCTAAAGACAAAAGAGAGTCCTCCTCCAAAGACTTAAAGTTCCCCCCCAAATCCACTAATTCACCAAGACCCTCGATAAGAACCAATGTAATTAATTATTAATTGTTTAAACCTATTATTTTTAGTAATTGTGGAATTTTATTAAATCTATTTTTAATGAAAAGCTTCTAACTTATTCAAGCTCTTAGCTTCCTACGCTCCTGAAAAGCCTGCTGAAAAGAAGCAAAGATTAGTTGCTTAAGCTGAAGCCAAGAAGGACGGTAAGTAAGTTGAAACCAAGAAGCCCATCGTCCTCAAGTACGGTCTTAACCACATCACTACTTTGATCGAAAACAAGCAAGCTAAGTTGGTTGTTATCGCTCACGACGTTGATCCCATTGAATTGGTTATCTTCCTTCCTCAACTCTGCAGAAAGAACGACGTTCCTTTCGCTTTTGTTAAAGGTAATAGATAATTAACACAATCTTCAAATATAGCTACTTGAAGCTATTATTCATTCAATTACTGAAATTATCATAAGGATAAATAAATAAATAAATATATTGAACATATAAAATGTCAATGGAGTTTAGGGAAGATGCTTGAAAACTCAATATATTAGCTCAATTAACTTCTCTTAATTATTTTTAATCTGATTTTGCAATAATATTTATTAATGAAATAGCTAAACATTAGTAACTAAAATAAATAGATAAATAAATTAACCAATAGCTAAAATTAATTAAGTATAAAGTCAGTTTAGAAAAAAGATGAATTAGGAGTTAGTTAGAAAATTGAAAGCTAATAATTTTAGAGTTGAGCTTTTATCTGCACTAAGTTAAATAAAACAAACAATAGAAGAAGCAACCATATTAAATGAATATTTGAATATAGAAATAAATAGATGAAAGTTAAAAAGAGGAATTATAAAATGAATGCAAGAGAATTAATTAATTGATGAGTTTAATTAAAACTTAAAGTTATTAAATAAATCATTAATTAACTGATTATGTAATAAATAAATAAATTAATTAATTAATCAATAATGAATTACAAACAAAAAAGCAAACATATTTGTAATTCAAATAAAGTTATTCATGAGTAAGATTGCAGTTTGGAATTTTAAATAATCTTTAAAATTATACCAACATTCATCATCAATCAGATCGGAAACGAGCGAAACATATGATGAAAAGCCAACTTAACTTCTTTTATGCATTGCATTCCTCTATACCTTTCTTGATCTTCAATTATGAAGATTATTTGCTATAAGATAAACTGATAAACAGTGAAACTATCTTCATCAGAAAATAAATTAATTCTTTCTAAAATAATTTAAAATCAAAACTTTACTCTTAAAAAAATCCTAAAAACTTTACTCTCCCAATCAAAGTGAAAATTAATTTCATTTATCTAACTCAGTTAGATATCTAAGAAAATTAATTTTCACAATTATTTAGATAGAATTAATTTTAAGTATGTTAAAAACGTTTCACATATTAGTCAGTAAAAAAGCTGTGCTTAAGTGAGAGCAGCTTTATTCAAAGATATATGATGATGATGAGGCTTCAGTCCATCAGCATTCATTCATTAAATATCTTTTTAGCAATAAAAGAAAGCTTGAGAGTTGGATAAGAGCTCAATCAGATTGAAAAAGTAAACTAGTATTTCACTACTAACTCTTACTTCAATCTAGTAAATATGCAGCTATCATCTTATCCATCTCAAACAAACTAATCATCTACTTTTTAATAACAAACAAACAAACGTTATTCATCTAAATTTCATAAAATATGCTCACTCTTCTTACTAACCATAACAGTGCGGAACCGAAAAAGCCCTACCAATGACCCTAAATGGAAATTCAAAACATAAAAAGGATTCATTCATTTATATGTTTGATTCTTTTGATAATTTCTCTGAAAATTTAATTTTCTTGAAATTAAAATTATATTCCATTTAAAATTATTCATAATAATCAATTAGGTAAGGCTGCTCTCGGTAAGTTAGTTAACAAGAAGACTGCTACCGCTGTTGCTCTCACTGAAGTTAGAAACGAAGTAAGCTACTTTTGCATAAAAAATTAGTTTATTAAATAAATTATTTTTAATTTAATAGGATAAGGCTAAGCTCTAATAATTCTCCGAACTCTTCAAGACCAACTACAACGCTAACGACGAACTCAGAAAGACCTGGGGTGGTGGTATCTTGGGACAAAAATCTCAACACAAGGTCGAAGCTCTTGCTAAGGCTGTCTAAGAAGAACAAATCAAGAAGGCTAAGCTCTGATTTTGATTCTTAATACTAATTTCAAAATATATAATTTAAAATACAATATCATCATATTTTTGAATTCCTGTAAAATATAAATCATTCATTTGATTAATGTTATTGTTTGTTATTTAAATCCTATTAAAACTAACATTACTCACTGCCATTTTTATTGATTTTCCTCATTTATTTTATATTCACGTATTCAAATTAATCGCTTTCAAATAAAACAATTTGTCATTCATTTTTAATTTTTTCTCTTCGTAGCTTTAAATTTAATTTTGATTTATTGTAAATTAACAAAAAACAACTTTTTGATTAAAAATAAATCAAAATTAATTTAAGCTAAAATAAATGCAGAAACTAGTAATCAAAATAATATTCTTTTTAAAGATTAAAAAACCTTTATACTTTATTAATTAAAACCATATCTTTGAATAAAATATTTATATTTTTTAAAATTAAAAGAAGAAAAATTTTAATTTTGCTTGATTACAGCATATAAAATATATTTTAATTTTATTTTATAAGTAATGAAGATTATTAATAAATTGTAAATTAAGTCATATTTTAGTAAATAAAGATTAAGTCCTTTTATGATTTATTCTTTCGCTAAGCACCTTAAGCTAATTCTATCCAAGTTATTACTATTCAGTGATATACTTTTATTCAATTTTTTAATTTAAAAGGGTTTACATATCTATTTCATTTAAATAATTTTATTATTATTTAAATCTGTAATCATATGAGAACTATCTCTTTTTTACTTATTTCTTAGACTCTACAATAGCTTACTAACTTTATTTCTTTTGTTTTCTTAAAAATTCAGAAAGTGAATCTGCTGTCACTGTGTTTTTTCTGTATTAAAATGTTAAAAAGCCTTAAAAAATATTATTTTTTAATTCAAAATAAGATAAAATTAATTACATATTTTTTTCCTTAAAAATCACTTATAGAAGCTAAAATGTTGAGTTAGCTATTATTTTTTTAAATTATTACATAAAATAATCTATTTACTCATATATTTTCTTGAACAGAGAAAGAAAATACTTATTTAATAAGCTTCTATTCAAAAAGTTTGCTTTTCGTTATTACTTCATATTATATGATGAATATTGAGGGAAAATGTTTTTTTTATAAAACTGTTGGATAATTTTTTTATCAAGATTATGTTTTACTTATTTTTTTAAATGAATTTTAACATAAATAATTTTTATATACTTAAGTAAGATGGCTTATTTTTAAAAAATGATAAAGTGTGTCTCATATCAATTTATAAAATGAAAAAAATCATAAAAAAATTATTAGGAGCCAAAAATTTGTAAATTATATGAAATATGCAAAAAGTTAGACTGTTTGATAGTAAAGATTTATTTTATTTTGTTAATCAATTATTTGTAGATATTTTTATCTAAACAATAAAAAAAATAATTTGTTTAGAGATCATAAGTCAATCTTAATATTGAATTTAGCAAAATTTAATGAAGAAATAAAATGAAAAATAATGGAACTTTATATAATTATTTGAGATCATAATTCAATAAAAATATAATTATTTATTTATGTATTTAAATAGAATTAAGAATTAGATGAGTAAAAGATACTAAAAATAACAAAAGTGTGGCTGAAAATAGGAAAGGATTAAATGAATCGATACCACTAACAAATTTAATCTATAAATATAAAAATTTGGAAAAATAAGAATCTATAAAGCAAAAATACTATTTGTGTGTTTTGTATTTGAAATACTTACCAAAAAATGAAGGCAATTTACAAATTTAAATCTAAAAAATAAAAATTATGAAAACATATTCATTTATTCAATAAAATAACAAAATTTTTAATTTAAGATATCAAATATAGGGGAATTTATCATTGATAGAAGAAATTAATTGTGTAAATTTACATAACAAACAAATAAAGAAATATAAGGACGAAGAAGAAGATTAGCAATCAATATCATTCATTAATAATAATAATTATAAGAACTAAAGGAAAAAATAAGAGAAAGATAAAAAAGTATAATTGAATTGTGAGCAATATTAATAATATTAAGAAATCATTTAATAAAAAACACAAATTTTAATCCTATATATTAAGAGAGTAAGTTAATTGAAATTTTAAGAAAAGTCAGCTATAATTAGCCCTAGAGGATTTTTGTAAGCAATTCAAATTTTGCTTTTTATAATCTAAATATTTTGCATAACTTTCATATTTGGATAATAGCTCTTCTTATTTTATTTATTTATTTAGTTAATTTAAATTTTAGATTAGATCGTTTCCTTAAAGAAAGAACTTGATAGTTTATCCATTATAATTAAATAGTTAGTTCTAAATAGTCAGCCACATTTTTACTCCTAGTTTATTAGTCCTTATCCTTTCTTTATATAAATAATACAGCTTTTCTTAATTATAAAAATATTTGCTAAGATACAACATATAAAAAAGGAGTTTACTTAGCACTTTTTGATATTTTTAGACCTAATTCTTTCATAAAATTTAATTATTTTTTAGCTTTCCTACTAATTTTTAATGAAAAATATTTGCGAAACTTTATTCCCCTGCTTTTCAGAGAAAAAAACTTTGGATAAATACGGGGAGGAGCTGAGTCGTGCAATTTATGGAAGTGATTCTTTAAAAAGAGATCTTTTTTATGAATATGACTGTAATTAAAATGAAGAATCTAATTTTTGTCTTCGTAGAATCAGTAGGAATTAAGTATATTACCAATGTTTAGATTGTCACAGTCAAAAATATATAATTTGTAGTTATTGCTTCAATCAAATGAATGATCATCATGGGCATGATGTGCTTATATAAATTAACAAAGCAAGTAAGTTAAATTTAAATGAGCAAAAGAATTAATTAATATGCGATTGTGGGTTCTTTGGAATATTTTGTCGCTCACATTTAAAGGCTGCTGCCTCTGCTTAGAACCCTAATAATTCTTTGTAATAAAATGTAGATTAAAAACTAGAATAACCACAAAAATTTAAATTACAATAAAATAAATACAATACAAATGAATAACAAAAAAATATTCAAATACTAGTGTAAAATCAGTCTATTAACAATAGCTCTAATGATTAATTTAAATAGAATGATAAATTGAATAAATCTGTGAGAGAAAAAATCATAAAAGTAATGAAAACTCGTATATAGAAGTACATAAAAGAAAAAAATGTATAACAAATGAATCTTTTTATGTAAAGTTTAATAAGTTATATTGCAAGTAGGAATCTTCAGAATGGATAAGCGATTGTTTGCACACCAATACTTTCGATTATAAAATCAGCTCTACTCGAAGAGTCAATTCACGTTTCAAATAATTTTTCATCCATAATAAAAAAGCAAAATTAAAATACGAATACCACTAATTATTCACATAAAAATAGGGATCTGAATGGTATTTCGTAAGTTCCTTCTAATAGTAATCTAAAATAATAATAAGAGGCAACTATTATAGTATGTGAAAAAGGAGTAGATAATATTGGAACAGCTAATAATATAGAAGGTAAAATTTGTAGTGCAAATTGCAAAAACTGTGTTCTTTCTGTAAATGGCATAATAATAAACTGTTAAGGTAATCAATCAAATAATGATGGGAGCAATAAAAATAACTTCAAGCAAGATAATAAAAAAACTGAGATAAATTCAAACATGCTTCTATCTTGCTCTAACACTTTATCTATTAATATCAACTAAAATAATTCTAATTCTGAAGTTTTGTTAGAGTCACTCTTGAAATTCTACTGAATGATTGAATAAGAATCTCTAAAATAACTAATCGATCCCCTTTTCCGCTTCGGAGAAATTTAATCAAAATTAATTGAAATCATGCTCAGGAGATGCTTGATTTACGAATCTCCTACATTAATCTACAAGATTCTGAGCAACATCAATAAGCATGAACTTGATTGTTTACTTTACAATTTCAAAAATAACATATGTTCTGTATTCGAGCTCATATACAATCCCGCTGTAAGCAAACGTTCTCGTAAAAACTGGCTCTAAGTAGTTATTTTATTTGTTAAAAAATTTGACTTAACACTTCCTGCTCACCATGAACTTATACTTCATATCCTTAAAGTATCTACTTATCCTGACTCAAAAAGAAATAGGAGTTACCAAGAAGTAGAATATAATGAAAGATTAAATTGGATGCTCCTCATGAAAATATTTAGAAGAGTATCAAAAAACAAAATATTAATGCAAAAGATTTATTCTAATTTCGAATTAAAAAAATAAGAAGTAGATGAAGTTAATTCCTATGCATATTCAGAAGATTATTTTACAACAGTAGCTCATCTACGTTTAGTGCTATTAGTTAGTTTACTTTACTAAACAATCCATGGTAACGTTACTTCTACACCCAAAGCTAGGCATTTTCCAATGCTTAAATTTTCTACTTTTGTTTAGTAAAACTAATAATAAATTCCATCAGCAATGAATTTATCATAGTAACTTTTCAGTTAGCATTCTTAATCGATATTTAATCACCAATCATCCTTAACATAAAATTATCTCTTGAACTAAAATCAGCAACAAATTACTAACCTTTAAAATTAAAATTAATAAGATAGTAATAATCCTTAATAGTAGTAAAACTAAGGCAGTTTAACTCCTAATAATAATAATATAAAAAGTAATAATAATAACAACAACAACAATAATACGAATTGGATTGTTTTGAACAATAATGGTAAATAGACTGATAATCTAAGTTGCCATAGCCTACTTAATAATCAAAGTTTTGTATTCAACGTCAATCAAAACTAAAGTCCTTAATAAACTGCAATAAAACATTAAAATACTTATGGTGGGACAAATAATTATGGAAACTAATTGAATGAGAATGGAAAAGCTAGCAATAAATTAATTTAGCTTAATAAAAATGAACCTGTAAAAATCAAGGATAAAAAAATAATAGAAAATTTTTTTTAGAAGAGTATATTGCTAAAATGTGATAGATAAAAATAAAATCACTATGATTGGATGTTTAGTTCTGAATGGTTTCTTGTTTAATTTTGGATGCCATAGCTGTGTTCAAGTGATGACTTACTTAAAAAGTAAGTTTCTTTAAATAAAAATTTAAATCCTTAACTTTTCTTGTGGATTTAAAAGAACTTACATATGCTCGTGCAAGAAGTTCATGAATTTCTCTTTTTAAGCAAATTTAAAATATTTAATAATAATTATAAAGAGCTTTTAAAAAAAGTAATACTGTCGTTCTTATTCGAAAATTAAAATAAAATTAATTGTTAAGATTAAGTGCATTCTTTAGAAACACTCTAAGCTATAAATTAGTCTTCTTCTCCAAAGCAGAATACTCCAACTTCTTCAATAGCGTCATTCTCAATGCATAGGATGAGATAAAATATTAAAAAAATCAATAAATCATTTAAATAAATATTATCTGTTGACATATCTAAATTATCAGAATCATTTTTTGTTAATTATTTATCATATGATTGGAGGAGTAACACAGTGAAACCCTCAGGAGAATTTCCCTAATATGACCCAGGAATATTTTACAAAGATCACTCTAAAAATAAAATAGTTAATATCATAGAAAATATATATTTTTAAATAAATTCTTAAAATAGTAACAGCTAAAATTCTCTTGATTAAACATAGCAGCTTGATTTTCTTTTAGGAAATATGAAAGCTCTTTCTACAGTATCGAAAGTGCTTGAAAATATTTTTTCAATAGATTTTGTTTAAATATTGTTAAATAAGCAGCTCATATAGAAACAATTTATTATTCCAATTATGAGAACCGTGTCTCTTATTTTGTAATATTCGCCTATTAGTAAATCATTTAATTTAATTTATTTTCAAAATTTAATATTTTATTTTAAAAAAAGCTAACCAGATATTGTTTCATGAATCTGTTGATAGATTGATAAACTTATTAGATACATCAAATGCATTTAATCAACAGTTAAAAAAATAAATTTAATGTAAACTTTAAAAAATTAAAAGGACTAGAAAAGAAGAAATGCAAAATCCAAATAGTTAGAATTAGGATAACTACCAATAAAATGTCTAAGATGATCAGCAATTCTCTGATTATAATCCTTCTTTGCTTCCTTAAGCTATGAAACATCAGCAAGGCACGAAAACATTATAAAATAATTAATAAAATCAAAATCAAATAAATTAAAGCAAAACAAGCAGCATAAATAACACATAAAATACCCAGTAAGAAAAGGCTAGACAAGCTTAAAGATAAATTTTAGAAGAATTCAAGAGAAGACAATAATAATTCTCTTAATAAAATTAAATAAAAGAAATGAAAAAGGTAGACTAAATAAATAACAAATAACCACAAGAGGAAATTGACAGTTTAGTTTGCAATATTTGCAGTGAATCTTATATAAAGAGAAGAATTTTTTACATAAATTGCTATATCTAATTAGATAATTATTATAAATCATATAAAGGTTTAAAAACAGATATTAAGCAATAACATAATTTTTACTTAACTACTTGTAATCATTTAATGCACAAAGATTGCATTATTTAACATATAAGAACATCTAATTAATATGAATCTCTTCTATAGGAAAACGAATATTTTTGCTAGTGCTGTTTTAGGTTGAATAATATTTTCGTACCCTATCTAGAACAGTATGAGCGAGTAGTTCGCTTTTAATATAATCCATTAAAATAAGTTTTATTTGTTGATGAGCTTTCTTATCAGTAAAATTAAGAAGAAACAAGCTCAGAAGGAGATGCATAATAAATAGATAATATGGAATAAGGAATAATCACATCTCAATTACCTAAAAATCCATAACTTCCATTTCCTTTAGATTAGATCGATCAAAAAAATATGAAATATAAATAAATAACATAGCAAGGGAAAAAGAAGTCTCATGCTGTTGGTTTCTTCAATTTTTAAAATGTAATTTTTAATAAAAAATTTTTGGATCATTCTGTTTATAATTTTTTTATGATATAGAACTATGAGGACTCGAGCTTTATGTAGATTATTTAGCAAATAGAATCTGTAAATGATAAAAATGGATTTGTAAATGAAAATAGCCCTTAAAAATTATTAGATAAAAACAGTGATTTTCAAAAATGTGAAAAATAAAGCAGATAAGAGTTGGAAATGGAAAAAATCAAATTTATTTTTTTATAAAAATAAATTGAAGATGGTAAAAGAAAAACAGAAAACAATAACAATCAGGATGTTGCTTAAGATGAAATTTTGCAAGGAAATGCATATCTTATAAAAAAAAAGTAATCATTAACAATGAATAAGTAAGGACAAAACAAATAAGGTATTAAATCATTAAAATATCATTCTTAAAATAAACAAAATGAAACTCATAACATAAAAATGAAAACTGATTCAGTTTAATAACCTTAATATAAGAATAACTAGCAAGAAATAATTGTTGAGGAGAAAAAGGAATCTTCGATTTAAGAAGAAGACCGTGTTTTAACAGATTACTTTGAACCTGAGGTTGATATAAGCTATTTAGAAGATATGAATCTTCGTCTTCAACATATTGATATAAGGTATAATAATATTTTGCTTTGCTTTCAAAGTTTGCTGATCAACTAAATTGAAGAAAGTATGACTAACACGAATCAAATTCAGGACTATAACATGTTAAAAGAAAGCTTTATTAAGTCTAAATAGTTTAACGTCTCAAGAAACTTGTTTCTTTACTTGAAAGTATGGAGCTTTATTGAAGATAGAGATTCAATACATGAAGCATATTACTTGAGTTAGAAAGAATTAATAGAAAATATTTAATTTAATGACTATCACATCTACTAAGTTTCACTTGGAAAAAAATCTAACTTTGCTTCTATCTTAGTTAACTTGATGATTCTCTTTCTCAATAAAGAAGAAGCATTTCTCTCTCTTTCAGCTAAATTTATCTATAAATATTTAATTTTTGATATTATTATTGAGAAATCAAAATATTTAAAAGAACTTGATATTATTCCTGATCCATTAAACTTTTCTTAAGAAATAAGTGAAAACCTTTTAAAAAACTTTAAAGAATTAATCGATTACAGGTTTTTATAAATAACGTACTGTGTTTGGATGATATATTATGGCAAGAAAAACCAGAAAAACATAGAAATATTTTTGAATTCTATGATCTCCTCAGATTTTGCTAATGATATTTCATAAGATTCTTATTTAAATGAGAATACTTTTAATATTCTTGCATTTAATCAAAATTAAAAATCTAACATTTTACTTCCTGAAAATACAATAATCAATAATTCTTAAAGTATATTTAAAGTACCTGTAATCAAAAATTTTGCTAGCATTGCTGATGTAGCTAAAAATTTACTAAACTAATAAATATTAGATGATTTGTTTTATATATCTATAAATAAAAAGATTTCTCAATTTAACAATTACAAATAATTTTAGCTTTAATTGACTCTTAATTTGCAAGTATCATACAGTGATTTTATTTAATGTCATTTCTTTGGAAAATGCTCTATCTGCCACAGATATCCTCAAAGTAATCAGGAAGGTTATTATATGTGTTTGATTTGCAATTCAAATCTATGTGCAAAGCATTTTGTCAATATTACCAACAAAAAATCTACAAATTAGCAGAATAATCAATAAATAACAACAGAGTTAAAAAAGCAATACAGTAATACCCTAATAGAGCATACACAGTAACATCACTCAGGTATGAGCATGTACTTAAATTATAGTTCCTCTTAAGTAGTTATTGTAAGAGATAGCGAGATGTTTATTTAAAGATAGCTCTTACTCTATAAAGACTAAATAGGAAGACCTCCTAATATTAACAATGATTGGAAAAATCAAGTATAAATTTGCAATAATACTCAAAAAGAGCTTCAAGATCTTATAAATAAAAAAGATTTTGATTAAAAATGTATGCAAATTAAAAGAATTTTATTTGATTAACAATTAGACTAATAAGAAATTTTAATGAGAAGAATGCTTATGAATAATGAAAACCAAGTGGAAGCAAATAATTAAACAGGAGTATAAAATCGGTAAAATAGCAACTAACAAAGGCAAATTAGATAGCAATAGAGAGTAATAAATAACTAATTACGTAATTAGTAGGATGGACTATCTCTTAATTAATAGTAGGATACATAAACTCTAGATCTTAATCAACAAGATAGAATAGCTAACATAAACGTAGCTTCCAATCAGAATTCATAAAATTTATAAGGAGTTACATAGAATATAAATAGTAATTCCAATAGTAATAATAATATAAATAATAACTAACTTTATACTAATTAACAAAATTTTTCATCTAATGTGTTTACGACACTAAACTTTTGATAGATTTAAATAATTTGTCAAGCTTCAATCATTATGTCTGTCTGTCAGTCTGTCTTATTTACTTAATTACTTACATCTCACATTATCTTTTAAGAAAATATTTAAATCTAACAAAAAAGATAAATTCAAAATAAAAATATGAAGTAATTAATTACATATCTAAATTATTTCTTTATACTCTATATAATAAATATCAATAATTTCAATCTTTAAACAGCTTTTCAATAAATTTAGTTTATAATTAAAGAAACTAAGTATTTGCTCATCTAATTCATTAAGTAAAAATAAATATCTAAAAAAACTTAATTGTTACTTTATTATTTATATTACTTTTGTGATTTTTATAAAGCATATAAGAAGTCTGACAAACTCATTTAAATTTATTTAACCTTGATGTTTTTTTAGTCATTTTAGTTTTCCAAATTTTATTACCTTTAAAAAATGTTTAATGAGATAAACCGTTTTATTCATATATAATATATATAAAAAAATGTAAAAAAATAAACTCTTAAAAAACCAGATAAAATGTTATTAAAAAGTGACATAATTAAAAAAATATAAACTTTCTTTAAAAATCTTAATTATTCTTACTTAAATTTCTTTGTAGCTTTTTAATATTTAATATCGAGAAAAATTATCAAAAAAATATTTAATTTGAATAATATTATTGGAGAAATTAGAAATTGTGTGAAAATTTAAAATAAAAAAATATTTTATTTAGAAAAAATGAGAAATAAAAAAATAAAAAAATAAGAAATGATCTGTCTAATTTATAAATAAATTTATTTATTTAAAAAGAATATTAAAAATAATTCTAATTAATTTTAAAATTACATAAATAAATAAATAAAATGTATTTAATTTTCTAAATTATAATTAAAAAAAAATTATATTTTTTTTTTCAAATTAGAATGAATGATATTTGTTAAATTTCTCAAAAAAATTATATCTTTCAAAGAAAATTAATCTTTTTAATCATTTAAAGTAGTTGCGAATGATTATGAATTTTAGAGCCTTTGAAGCAAATTTGAAAATTTCAAACTTTTAAATTTGTTTTTAAATTTCTAAATACTGCTTGCTGCTTGATTTTAATAGAATTTATTGATCAAAAATTTATTTTTTGAAAAAATGATCTCAATGAATATGTTAATTTATTTATAGATTTATTAATTAAATATCTAAAAAATATTAACTTTAATTTAGGCGCTATTTCAATTTTAATTAAATTAGTAATAATAATCGAATTTATTATTTATAAAATCAAATAAGAAAAAAGCAATAACAACAAACAAACAGTCTTTTAGATCACTTAAAAATAGGCATATTTTTAAAAATAATAGGAAATGCACTAGTCTATGGTCCGTAAAGAGCTCTATGAAGATGATTATCTCTTCAATGAGCAAGAATTTAAAGGTATAATTTTAATCTTAATTATGTTTATCCCTATTCAAAAGCAATTAATTTCTTTAAAAAATAAATTAATCACATCTTTTTATAAAACCTTAATATAGAATTTAGCATCGTTCGCTCAGATCCTTACTGGAAAATAAGAGGCACAGCCTATGCTTTGAGCTTAAATATTTTTGGAACTAAAGAATAAATAACAAAAAGAATTTAAAATTTGCTTTTTTAAAATTATCTCCACAAAAAACCTGAATCAAAATCATTATAGGAAGTCAGAGAAACAGATATCGAAATTATAGTCAGAAACCTAAAGTGTTCTTCAAATCAATATGATAATATCACAAATAAAGATCTAGTAATTGGCGATATTAATATTGAAGAAAAGATATTTTAGCATTAGTATCCTTGGCAAGTTGTTCCAGAGTTGGCTCGTATAAATAAAAAAGCTATTTACCCAGATGTATTTAAAGGAATGGCTTTAATGATGCGTTCCTGTATGGTATTTTATGATCACTTTAAAGATGATGAAGCCTTGACAGCAATTGTTGCTATTCCCTATACTCCTTAAGTTCTTGAGATTTTAAATCCTGCTTAAATAGTAGCTTTGTGCAGAGCTTTAAATATGAGAACTCAGTAATTAAATTAGCTTATAAATTATAAATAATAAAGCAATTTTTAAATTAAATAGATATGAAGGAATTAAGAATTTTGTTGATGTTGCCAAGCAAAAATTATTAGATATATACTACTCAGTAGATGATATAAATAGGTTACATGGTATTACTCCTTGCTAGTCAATTAGAGAATGCAGTAAGATTGCTTCTATGTACTGTGCCAATAGTTGCTGCAAACTTTGTTGTCAAGAATTGCAAAATAAAAACCCTTGCATAATTCATGATACATTTGATCAATTTTTAAGATACAAAGTAATAAATACATACATTGAATTATTTATTAGATTAAATTAATTTTAATTTTACTAAAGATGAAATAGCTTTACAATTTTGAAGAAAGACTTGATTTTGAAAAGAATAAGACTCTCAGAATTTATTTTAGAAAATCTCCTAGAAAGCATGATGTTGAACAAACTTTCTAACACGAAAATGTTAATTGGGGTGAAATGAAGCTATACTATCATTATTGTGCTCAAAAAATCTAATATGTTTATCTTGTTTTTAACTCTGCTGAACATGCTTAAAGAGTATATGCAGAGCGTCACGTCTATGAACTTAAATTAGGTAAAATTATTTTTAAAATACATTTTTCCTTATATATTTTTTATTTAATAGAAAAGTACGATTGTCAAATTCAAGCTTTAAGTAGTAGTTTATGGAAGAAAGTTGAAAAATACAGTGACCCAGACGCAGTTATAGCTATAATTAAGCCACTTAGCACTCTTGATCTAGTGACTGATCTTCCTACAGGCTAAGAATATATTTCTCTTATTCATCAATTAATCTAAACTATCACTTAACTTCCTCTCGGTGATTATCAAATAGAAGAAGATATTAATCCAATTTCTGAAACAAAAGACCACTAGCACATATTTGTTATCCTTCCCAACAAAGAATATGTTGATAGAGTATATAATGCATAACCATTTATGGGATGCTTAATTGCCCATAAAATCTCACATATCTAGCTTTTACCTTTTAAACGTTATTAACATAACATTTGTTTGATGTGCACATCTAAAAGAGTAAAAATAATTTTTTTTTAAATTAATTATTCATTATTTTAAATTTAATTTAATTCATAATCGAAAGGAACATAATTGTTTACATGACTTGTGCAAGAATTGCTGCTCTAGATAGTAATATGGTATGCTTAGATGTCCTTGTAGTTACAGTGCTATCTCAGAAATAGAAGCAAAAAAAGAAGAACTTTACTAAAAGGATAAAACAATTATCAAAGAAAATATTTGTGATAAATGTTTAAGTGCAAAAGACGCAGAGTGTTCTAATGGACTTTGCCTTTAGTGCTGTAGAGTTTAGGCAGTTAAAACAAATTGTCCACTTCATGATATTTCTAATTATAGTAGAAAGATTTTAAGCTCTAAGAAAGATAACCCACTACAGTTTTCTCGTAAAATGTTAACATTTGTAAGTGAAGCTTAAATTTAAGTTAGAAATGCTATGGTGAATGGTGATTATGATTGGTTTAGGTATTTTTTTTAATTATTATATCAGGTTTTATAAAATAAATAATGATAATAGACCAATTTACAACACTCATGTCATGTAAGGGATGATTAAGGCAAACAGAGATTTGTAAGAAGTTAAAGATAGTGGATCTATTATAAGAGGTTTAAACACAAATAAAAATAAAAAAGATGGAAAAATATTCACATATTAAGCTAATGAACCAGTAATTTGAATTTAAATTATTTTTGTTTACTAATTATTACTTAAAATATAAATTAAAAGGTTGAAATATGGGTCAATCCTGACTTAAAAGTTGCAGAAGATATAAATAAAAAGGGACTCCCTTATGTTGAGTATGCATATACTCCAGAATCTTGCAACACAAAAAGTAGTACTTACATCAAAAACGGAATCAATAAATACAGAACGTATAGTGCTGAAGAATACTAGTAGCATATGACTTCACCTTCTTTAGCTAGTTTTATGAGCTTTGGATACCATCTTTTATTCATAGGATTAGATAGAAAAAATTTCTCAGTCAAAGATCTAATTTAAGAAATTTAATAAAAATTAAGTATGTAGGTTGGAAAGATAACAGACTAAAGCATACTTGTAATTGATAATGAAACTATTTTAAGTAAACCCTTCTGAAATAAATTAAAAATTTTTCTTATTTATTTATTTTTAATAAAAATAAAAGCTGATGTTTTTACTCAGTCAATATTTATCACATCAAAGAATTTAGATTAGAATATGATTGATATAGGTAGAGTAGCATGTATTAGATTTGAAAATATTTATGACGCACTTGCTGTTTTATGTAAAGAAAATATTAAGATTAGTTTACCTCTAGCTAACAACTAAAATGGTGAACCTATTATTTATCCTTCAGCAGGCATGATTAAATTCCTTTCAGAATTTAACTTTAATAACTTTGTTTATGATTAAAATCAACAACAACTTGTATCAAATGCAGGTAAAACAATTTTACAAGTAATTAATTAAAAAACTAATAAAATTTAAAAATAAAATAAAAGGTGTTGCTTTCAAGACTAAAAATAAAGAAATTCAAGACTTGAATAACCAGATTCAAAACTTAATTAAATATACTCAATAAGCAAGCAACAAATAGCAAAAAGGAAACAAAAGATTTAATAATAAAAAAGGTGGTGGACCCTAACCAGGCAAAAAATTTAAAAAGAATTGATAGAAATCGAAAAAAGAGATTTAAACCCATTCTTCCTTGATTGTAAATTTTATACCAAACAGCTAACTAGCAAGCAGGCTAGGGAGTAAGCAAATAGTTAAATATACAAGCAGTCAAGGCAAAAATTCTAAAGAAAAGAAAATACAATTATATATAAATTTAGAGTCATAAATAAAATAATATTATAAAATTTTTAAATTATTTGAATGGAGAAATAGAGGAATTATTTATTTATTCAAGTATTAATTATCTATCCTTCTACTTGTCCTCCTTCCAGTGTGTTTTTGTAAAATTTAACTAGTTTTTTAAACAATTCATTTATACTTCTTCCTTTCCCGAATACCAACCCAATCCATCCCACCCCACGCAGCCCGTCCTTACCTAACCTATACTCCTAATTACCTCTTCTCTTACCTTTATCCCCAAATTATTTTAATATTTTTTAATGAAATTATATTTTAATTTATTAATTATTTAAATTTTTAGAATTAAATTTGTTTATTTGATTTTATAAAGCAAGTATTTATTTCTGAAAGAATTAACTATTTTTAATTTAAAATTAACTACAATTACTTATAAATATTTAACTAACTAACTAACTAATACATTTTTATATTTCAAAGAATAATTAATTCATTTTCTTTATTTAAGTTTTATTTGTTTCATTCATGAATGAGCTAAAAGAGCTTTAAAATGTGCTATTCAAGTAAATCGGAAGAGTCTTATGCAGATTTCTTACAAATTTCTTTGTGGTTCTCTCCAGCACCTTCAACTTCAAACTTTTTATTTATTTATTTATTTATTTAACATTTTTATGGATACATAAAATTATTTTTATAAATTAATTACATCTCTATCTCCATCATCGCTAAAGCTAGTATATTTAAATACACCTTTTGCACCCTTGTAATCACCAATACCTATTATTAAAAAAAAATATAATTGCAATCAAAATTAATTCATTATGCTAATAATTTATGTACAAAATTAATAAAATCTTCTACAAACTAATAATATTTTTTATACCTCTATATTTAACATTTAACTTAAGGTGGTATCCTGGTTTCTTCTTGCCTCTTACAGTTACAATAGAAACCTAAATAATTATTATTATAAAAAATATGACTTATAGCTAAGATTAACAATAAAAAGCATACATCTCCTTCAAGTTTAGAAATATTGTAGAATTCAATACGCTAGTCAACACTTTGAACTGGGCTTTCTTTGAATCCCTTTTCTAATATTTCTTTTACTTAAGATAGCTCTATCTTTTTCTCTTCCCTAATTTTTAAATGTATGATAAATATCAAACATATCTATATGTTGAATCAATATGATTATAAGGTTAACATTTATTAAAACTAATATTTTACCAAGTACCTATCTAGTTCCATTAAGACACGTGCTTTGATCTATTTAATTGTAAAAATAAAATTTTAATTTGAATGTAATAGGAATAACATTTTTCTTCTTAGAATTAAGTTTGTTGAATATAAAACATAAACTATTTTCATGAAATAAATTGAAAAGAAGCTATGCCGATTGATTAATCGGAGTTAAACTTTTTGATTTTCAAAATTTAATATAAATTTTAATTTATTACTAATTTTATTGGATTTGAGTAGGATCAATTTTTTTGGGTTCTTTTTAGACAATATTTGGGTTATTCTGCTTTTCCTTATCGACCCAGTAAGTGTATGAATGTTCCTTCTTGGTTTTTGGAGGTTCTTACTTAATTTCTTCTTCAGAAGTACTCATTTTTTTATATCTAGGTTAACTAAATCTAAAGAATATTTATTTGATTTTTTTTAATGTTTGATAAATTAATATATTTATATAATTGATGATTGATCTCATTTTAAATAATTTTAATTTTTTTTAATTTTTAATAGAAATAATTAATTTAAGAAAAATTCTATGAATTTGGCTTTTATTATTTATATAATTAATAACAAATAAATAAACAAACAAACAAACAGTCTTCATCGATTTGCAAAGAAGGTCTGTTTGAGAAATCATAAAAATATAAATAAGCATTTAGACAAATTTTATAAATTTTAAGATTCTTTTTACATAATTTGTTATTAATAATTTAAAGTACTCTAAAACATTATTTTAATTGGAATTGTTCTTTTTTTCCAAAATTAATTAATTACTAATTTTTTATTTATTAAAAAACAACTTATGCATAATACATTAACTCAATTGAATATGCATTAATGCGAACTTATAACTAACAATTGAAACATTATTTTTTTTACACAAACTCATTTTTTAAATTTATTATTAGCTTTATAATTTCAGCTTAACTTTTTTGCTCTTGCCTTTAAAAAAATAAAAGCCAGTATATGAAAACCAGTAGCTAAACCTATTAAAACGCCTATAGATTCCCAAAGAGATAAGCTATATCCTTTAAATTTAAATATATATTTTTATATAAATAAAAGAACTATATTAATTATTTTTTACCTAAAACTTACACTGGATTGTAGCCATTGTAGTCAGCTCCATCAAACTCATTTCTTAAAAAAGCATTTTACATATATCTAAATGGCTATTTTATTGAAATAAAAATAGGTTCATGTTTATGAATAATTTAAAAGTTACAGATAAATATTAAATCCAAGTTATCCAGCCAGGCAAGTAATCTAAATTACTATAGTATCCAGAGAACATCAAAAATGGCAGTAATAACATCTAAAAAAATTTAGTTAGAAATTTTATAGATTTTTAAAATTGAATTTTACTGGAGACATTGCAGCTGAAGCTTATGGACTAGCAAACATAGCTCCAGTCATTAAACCTAACCCATTACCAGTTAATGACATTAGAATTAATACAAAGGCTAAGTTTATTTAAATTAAATTAAAGTTTGAATTAATAAAATTTATTTCAAATTTACCACAAAGTAAAAACCCTTCTGTCCTTAAACCAACTAGCCAGTAACAGACAACAACAAGTAATAAAGGATAAAGTATTATGTATGGCAATTCAATCAATAATTTTCCCATAAAATATGAAGAAACTCGATAAGAATGGGAGTTTTCTTCCTTTAAAAACACACTCCTTTCAATAGGAACTATTAAAATTTAATAAACTCCTATTTATAATCAAACAATTAAAAGTAAATTTACATGTTATTGTGAGAGTCATCATAATATTCATAAAGCAGCTAATACCAATGAAAAATAACAGCCCAGTGACATTCATAACCCATTATTATATATCATCGATATTATTATTACTAGGTTTATTATTTCCCAATCTCCACCACAATGAAGAAGTAGCAAACCACATAACAACTAAATATTTAAATATTATTAATACCACCTTATTAATTAGCTATTTTAAAATTACCTAACTGGAATAATTTTCCTTTCAATAGAACAGGTGATCTGTAAAAGTTTTTTAATGATCTTTAAGCAATTAACTTAGTTTCATAAAAAAAGTCATTTGCATATGCTGATTCTGGGATAATGAGCTTACTAGACTTTAAATTCCCTTTTTTATAAAATATTAAAGAGTATAAATCATTGAAATAGCTTCCTTTTAAATTCAGAATAAATTAATATATTTGATTTTATTAAATAGATTAGTAGTTAGGCTCATAAAATAATATATTTTAGATTAGTAAAAATCATTAATATTAATATTAAAAATAAAATAACTTTCTTTTAAAGTTAAAATATAAAAACTATTTCAATTTATTAACTAAAATTGTGGTTTTACTCATTTCTTCATCTAATTGTGGTTACACATACTCTTAGTATGACTACAATGTGAAGGGTTCTTCTTTGCTTTCAAATTTTATTTTGTTGTTTGCAATAATTTCCATGAAGAAGTCAGCTGGATTGCAGTATTCAGGTAAAACCAAACCGCATTTTTGCATATAAGGTACTATTTCTCTAGAATCTCCTTGATATACAGTCATACCATTTCTAAGTAATAATATTCTATCTAAAGAATTATATATATCACTACTAGGTTGATGAATAGTGAACAATATAGTTTTATTTTCATTTTTTGCTAATTGCTTTAATAAATTGACTGTAAGCAATGCAGTAAAACTATCTAGACCGGAAGTGGGTTCTTTTATATATTTAATAAATTAAAAGTAGATATATTTTTATTTATTTACCATCAAGGACAATTAATTGAGGGTCTGTAACTAGTTCTACTCCTATATTAGTCCTTTTTCTCTCTCCTCCACTTATACCTTTTATGTATGTTCCTCCAACCTTATTATAATTTTTGAATTTTTAATATGTACAAAATTATTTACATAGCTATTTTAGCACTTTTCAAGTTTCAATTTTTTAATTATAGAGTTAACTTTGTTCATTTTTTCAGACTCACTATCTTTAAGTTTTAACCTTGCAGCAAATTCAATAGTTTCTTTATAAATATTTAATTAAATTTAGTAAATGTCTTCCTTTTAAAGTTTACTAATTAACAAATTAAATATTTACCTCTTACAGTTAGTGATTCCATTAATATATCATTTTATAATATATATGCTGCTACGCTACTAAAATCTTCTGCAGTATATTTGCTTTCATTCATTAGTATCTACATGTGTTTTTTTAATTGTAATTACAATCAAAATATGTTATGAGGAACGATTAAATTTACTTCTCCTTAAATTTTTTAACTCCTGTTAGACTTTATTCTTTATGTTAATAAGCTTAGAAGTGTTGTCTTTCCAGCGCCTTGTATTAAAACGAAAAATATTTTAAAATAGATCTATTTGATTAGACTTTAAATATTAGATATGATTAAAATAGATAAATATAATTATGAATGTAGTTTTAAATACCTGATGGGCCCATTATTGCAAGTGTTTGGCCTTGAGTAACATAGCCAGAGCAGTTATTTAAAATAGTTTTGTATGTTTTATTTTTTTATCTAGTTTATTCAAGAATTTCTACATTTAAGTTGTTCCATTTTAAAGTCACATAATTCTTTTGTGAAATATCCATTAATGGTTTATTTAAATATGAATTGTTTGCAATATCCATAATAAAGAGAAGCAAAAAATATTTGCGATTATATTAATTTCTATTTGAAAACTAGGATATTTATTTATTTATTTATAAGTAATATATTTTTGTTAAAATTCAACACTTTACTAAATAAATTATTATTAAAATAATTAAATTTTTAAAAATGTATTTTTTTATTTTATTTTAATGGATGTAATCTGACTTCAAGAAATTTCTTAGCTTACAAAAGACAATGATCTAGCTCTCTAATCTGTAACCTATTTATTTAAGGTATTTAAATGATAATTAAATTTACAACAAAATTTTGGTTACATTCTATAAAATTTAATTTACTCTTATTATTGCGTAAATTATTATTTGCGAATCTAACTATTTGCGATGGTCTCAAATAATAAAATTGTACTAAAAAAATTAAATACTTCAGAAAATATTGATATGAGCTTACAATCACATAAACCTTTTAACTCTACTAATTTGAAATACAAACTCACTCTTGTTATAGTTAATTTTTGCATTACTAAAATTTATTCAATTAAATTATTTTAAATTTTTTGTTAATTTAAAAAATATAAACTAATCTTAATTTATAATATTGTTAAAGTTGAAGAAATATTTAAATATTTCATCATCTAACTTTGTTTTATTAAATAATAATATTTGTTTACTGAATAGATATTTTCCTAAATTATTTTATAAAATATCAAATAATACATAAAATCTTAGTGATAGATAGTAAGTAATATTAATAATTTTTTGCAAAAAGCATTCAAAATAAGCTATTTGAAATATTTAAATTAATACAAATATATTATTTTTTTCTTGACTAATAAAATATTTTTTTGTATAATCAGAGTTCTTTTCTAAATAAAATAAATTTAATCAATTTTATTTATTTTTTTTTTTTTAATTAAAATTATGCTTAATTTTATAAAAATTTTATTGATAATCCTATTGCTTTATTCGTCTGAATACCGTAGCCTCTCAGTAATTAAGACTTAATCACCTTCTTTACAATTTTGGTTGTTATTAATATATAGAAGAATTAAAGAAAGTTTTTTTTATAAAAAGTGTTGGGTTTAAAGAAAACTTGCAATTGGAGAAATCCTTATTATTTTAATTTTGTATTTATTTTTTAGATGATAAAAATGAACTATAAAGTAAATTGATTAGGAATAAAAAATAATTGGAATGGAGAGTCGTAAAAGAAAATTGATATATCTATTTATAAAAAAATGAAACATTTAATGAAAATTATTGATTTACATTAAAATAATAAAAAACTAAAATGATAGTCAGCCTAATTCAAATAATAAATTTTTAATTAAATAATGGTTTTTATTATTACATAAAATTATGATAAATAAATGATAATATATATATTATTTTATTAATGAAGAAATTTTATATTGGCTTTCACTAAATTTTTATTGGTTATCCTTTGTGAAAAATGGAATTTATCAAATCTAATAAGTAATAGTAAAGTTTTCCTTAATTTTACATTTAGTTTATGAAAATCGTTTTAGTTGTATTTTATTAAAATAATTTTCTATGTCTATCTATTTTTACAATTACTTATATAGTATTTACTTTATAAAAAACTAAATATTATATGACTTCTTACTAAAGTGAAATATTTAAATGATTGGTTTACTTACTTTTTAAAAGATTCAAATACTATCATTTATTTGTTAACAAAAATCTTTTATATTATTTGATAATTTATATTTTATCTAAATATATTAATAAATTAAAATAAATTTATCATTTAGTATTAGATTGAAAATTTTAGATGTTGAAGTTTATTGATTGAGTTATTGATTATAAAAATGTTTAGAAATAGATAGAAAATTTGACATTTTATAAAATCTAAAAATGTATATATATATATATTAATTTTATAATGAGATAATTATTCTTTTTCTAATTGAATGTATTTCCTAAATTCTATTAAATTTTGAAAATTGGTCTTTAATAAAATTGTATAACAGAAATATATTAAGTTAATAAAGTCAATCAATATATGAACAAATTTTTCAGATTCTAAAAACTTATTAAATTAAGTCAATTAATTTTCTTTTATTTTATTATAATTAATTAAGTTTTGAACTTTAAGTCAATATTATTCTTAAAATAATTAACAGAGGAATTCACCAAGTAACCTAACTTATTTAAATAAAATGTACTAGAATTAATATTAGCAACCTCAATAATAGTATGGCTATAATTAAGGATAGTAAGGATAATAATACAGTTAAGCATACTAGCAATAACCTTACTAATAGTAATAAGGAAGTCCTTACTAACAATAATAAAACTATCCATAAGGATATGGAGCTTAATAATAAGCATACTAATAGTAATAATAAGGCTATGCATAATAATAAGGATACCCTGCATAGAATTAGCAATACTATCAAGAAGATTATGATAGTTTGCAGTAATATTAAGATAATTTCAATAGTGTTTAGCCTAGAACTCGTTTAGAAAGAGTAATTCTTTTAGATATAATAAATAAAATATTTATACATTAATCACTCACTAACCTAATTTAATTTTATTATTAAAGGAAGCTATGAAAGATAAAGAATCTATAGAAAAAACTAGAATCAATTAGAGAGGTAAAATATATTAAAATTAATATGCCTAACATTCAATAATGTTTAACTAACAAAAAATTTAGTTGGATATGAAACTAGAAATACTGATGTAAAACAACTTCTTCATAATCCTGATCCAAAATCCACTTTGTTTATTCCAGGTATGAAGATTTTCAAGTTAAACAAATAATAAAATTTATTTTAATAAAGAAAACTAGAGATTTGATAAAGATTTTAGCGTTTTTGATAAACAGTAGAGAGATTAAAGATTCGCAACTAAAGAAGTCGCTTTAGAAAAACATAGAATTGAGGCTTTAGAAAGAGAGTCAAAAAGATGGGAGTAAATGGAAAACTAAGTAAATAAAGAATAAGTTAAAAGACAATTTTAAGCAGAAGTGTTAAAAGCTGGAAAAAGAAATACTAATGGGTAAAAAATAAATATCTATTTTTTAATAGTTAAAGAATAAATTAATTTTTTAAATATAGTATGCCATTTAATCCTATAACTCTAGAATATGAAAAAAGTAGTGCTGGTGATTCATTAAAAAAGAGAGATGAAATGGCTAAAGTTAGAGGATATGTTAGGGCAGAAAATTTAGATACTAGAAGTAATTGTGGCTACAATATTTTAACAGGTATTATTCAAAACAAAAAATATTTTTATTTACAATTTATACATTAAAATTAATAGGTGAATAAAGAATTGGAGTTGAATATTTAGTACCTAATCATCTAAGAGATGACTACAAAACTAAAGTAGATTTAAAGAATGAATTTTATAGCATCAAATATAAAGGTGAATAGCAAAATTAATAAAACTAAAATAAATATTATTGAAAAGTATGATTTTATAGAGATTAATAAAATTAAATTGTGTTTATCGTTTTTTTAAAATTAAATTTTAAAAAAGGAATTAAAACATATAAATAACTTAATTTGTTAATACTTTATGAATAAATATATAAATAAATAGCATTAATTTGTAAATACTTAATTACTTTTGTCTCATTTACTATAAATTAACTTATTTTAAAACTTATTTTGGAATAAATTAAAAAAAATATTAAAACCTTTTTTATATTTTTGTTGCAATTTTTTATTTTCTATCTAAAAGTATATAAAAATATTGAATACATTAAATAGAATTGAATATTTTTATAATAAATAAATAAAATTTATATTTTTATTTGAATTAATATTTAGACCAACATAGAATAAACAAAAATATTTAATGGTTTTTTTTATTAATATGGATTTGCAGATTTTAATTGATAAAAATTTTTATTATAGTTATTATCAGTTTAATATTTTTAAATATCTTAAAAATGTTTTGATAGTTACAAAAATCGATTGATATCAATAATAATTACTATGATGTAAAGAATCATTAGAATCATTTTACTCATTTATTTGAGAAATACCCCTCTTGACTTATAAATATTTAAGTTTTTTTATAATATAAACAACTACTATTAAGTAACTCATTTCAAAAATTGTCATAACTATTGTTCCTAAAAAGAATACTTTACTATATTCAACTTCTATTTGATATTAATTCAGAGTATCACAATTATTTTTATCATCAGAATTTTCAGGATTCTGGCTAAGTTAATTTTAGCAATACTAATATGCAGCTGTTTTAACAAAAGTTTGAATTGCTTAAGAAATTTCAAGCTTGCTATCAAACTATTATTACACAGAGTTGCATTCGTGTTACTAAGCTTCAGACGAAAAATCTGAAGTACTCAAAAGCCATTTTCCATTAAAATATGGATGACAGATAGCATTACTACAATATACATTTTGTTGTAAAGAAATTATAAAAAAGATCATGAAAACTATTTGAGCAAAGCAACATATTCCAATTAATTTATATATTTATCTTCTTTGTTTGGATTTGTCTTAAAAAAAATTGTATATAGAAAGTACAATAGATACCATGACTAATATTATTAAAACTATGAATGATTTACTGCAATTCATTTAAAAAGTTATCCAAGCTTCAACAAATATGAAAATCATAAACATTAAGTGAAAACCGTTTATAAGCTACATCCACCATTTTCCTTTTTGGTAAGAAGAGAGCTCAATTTCTATTTATTCTGATATATCATAAGAATATAAGATATCAGAATCATTTATTTAATCTGCACTTAAAATAGGTCTTTCATTCATATTTTTTTAACAGCTCCTATTTATTTTATCTTTGATTATTTGATCGTAGCTTTAACGATATATATATATATATTTATAATAACAATTATCTTTTAATAAAAAAGTCTAAACATGCAATTAATATTATTTCTGAATAAATATATTGATGTAATATCTAATTATTTTTATTTTATATTAGAAAAATACCTAAATCTGTATTAATTCTGATAAAAGCTAAAAACGAAAGTATTTAGACAAATATTCTTCATAAATAAAATAGATTTTTTATTTGGTTAAAACCTGAATTAATTAATCTTTATCTAAATGAATCTATTTTTTTTATTTATAAATCATTATATAATTTATAAATAAAAATTAAAAACACCATCAATAAATAACTAACTGCACATTTAAATACTGTATCTATAAAATTAATTTTAAGAGAAAATCAAATTAAAATTGAAATAGTTAAATTTTATTTATATTTTTTTTAGATTTATGAAATTTGTTACATAATGGAAACATTTTCTATTTTTTTATTTATTAAATAAGAAAAATATGATATAAAAAATAAAGAGAGTAAAATAAGAAGACTACAATTTATATTTCTATGTTTGTGTTTATGATTTAAAAATAAATATTTGTTTTATAAAAATTCAGGTAAATAATAAATCAATTAAATATTTTGTTAAATTAGTAATCTGAAATAATAACATTTTGAACCCTTATATATTCAAATTACAATGAAATTTGATATTTATTTGTTATTTAATAAATCTATATAACAATTCTTATTGATTAAAAATTTAAATGTAAGCAAAGAAAAAAATAATCATAGTATATAAATTTTGCAGTTAAAGCAAATTAATATTTATTATTATATAATTAAGCAACTTTTAGTATAATTAGCATAGAATTTACAAAGTTTTACTTCATAATTTTATTAGATATTTAATATTTTAAAAATGTATTTGTCTCTCATCAATGCTTTAAAATGTAAAATCTAATTTCAGCTTTTAAGATAACTATCATTCATTTTTATAGAGGCCTGGAATTTAGGAGGGGATAGTTATTTTTAACTTCTTCAGTGACTGATTTATTCAATCTAGTTCTCCTTTTAAATGATGCTGTTTGTTTTGATATGAATGAAAAATTTTGAAAAGAAATAAAAAATAAACGATTATTTAGATAGTTAGATTACTAAAATTCATTTAAACAAAAATAAAAGAAAAAAAGAAAAGCTTTTTTATTAATCTGGTGATACAAAGAAGACTTTATAATAAATACATATTAATCTGTAAATCAAAAAAATTATTAATAAATACAATAAATAGAACATATATTTTAATAGGAAAGGTAATAGTGAAATCAAAAAAAAAAAAAGAAAAACAGAAAAAAGGAGTACTTAATAAAAAATAATAAAGCAAATAAAAAATGTTTATCATGCTTGGCAACCGTGGTAAGGTTGCCTTAGATGAATCCAAATGGGAATAGTTAGATAGGAAAATAAGAACATCAATATATGCTTTGATGCATGATTTACTGCAAGCTAACTCTGTCTCGCCACTCATCTATAAGTTGCTTTTATTGATAGAAGGTATACAAATTGCCTATTATTCAATTAATCCAACATTTGGATACTTATGGAGCAGCGGAATCACTAATGTATTGTAGTAGGCACTCAAATACTTTTAATTCAATGGTAGCATATAAAATATCGATTAAAGCGTAAAATTATTATTATACAAACTGAATATAAATTGAATTTTAACTTCTTCATTAAATTTAATTCTTCCTTTGATTCTAACTAAACAAAAGTATATAGAAATAGTAGAGCTTAAGTAATATAAAATAGTAATAAAACGAAATTTACTAAAATGTAACAAAAAAATGAAAAATATACAAAAAATCTATCATAAAATATATAAAAAGCATGATTATTATTACGTCTATCACAAAAGAATTATAAAACAAATTACATTTTAAAACAATTAAAGTTTTTTCTACTCAGTAATTTTTTTAATTTCTTAAAATAGATATTTTTAACGATACTATACATAGTCTTCATCATTCAAGTTATTGGCATAGTTTTGTTCATTTATCAATTGTTAAGGGCTTCTTAAAAAAACAAGAAATCTTCAACTTTCTCTTCATACGTAACGAAACTCCTTTCTATTTACGGCATTTTAATCAACACAATAGCTTTTATACCTTTCTTTAACATATTTATCTAAACGTTATACTGCAGCACAAGCATTCAAACTGGATAGAATCTAAATTGTTATAATGGAATTTATTTTGTACACTTCAGTTTGGCAGTATTAGGAATGATTTTACTCTTACTTTTTACAGTTCTCTTTTTAAGATTGTATATTGATTTGAACCCTTGTTCTACTCTTCCTTTTGCTCAGCCATAATCTTAAACTAGTTTAGTAAGAACAGGTAATTTTTTAGCTTTGCCTTTCAATTTGTTAATATTAATAAAAATACAAGAAATCTTAACTACCCTTTATTGAGTAAAACAAGCTCGCAGTATTTAATTATTTATTTATTCATTCGAAGAAGATTAAAATAAAAAAATTCCATATTACTGAATAAAATATTTTTTGAATTGAATTCATAAAATATTATTTTATTTATCATTTACAATAAAAAGTTTAAACTTTACATTTTTTTTTTAAGTTTTAAAGATTCTTTTGCCAATGTATACTACATTCGATCCTAATGCAAATATTGCAAAACCTTTTATTGTTTGCATGGCTTTGTATTAGCTTTTGGTTTTAGGATATAGATATATATCAGCTCCTTTATATAACAGAAGCGTATAGCAATTATCATGCATCATAGATGTATGTTGCTTTTGGATAAGTTGTGCATCTTTTATTTGTGCTTTGATAGATGCTGGATCAGTTGGTATTCTATATATGATAATAGGAGCACCTTTTATATCTGTCACTTACTTGATGATTATAAACTACAGATATAACCAACTAATGTCATATTAAGTCAAAAATTTTAAAAAAGAAAACGATCTTGAATTATACATAAATGTGCTTATCAATTTAATAGAAAATAGGGATAAACCTAATGAGCGTATTTAATTAGAAGGTGTCATTAAATATCATGCAAAGAATTGCTCAAAAACTGCAGATTCGTGCAATTGCTAACAATTAATTCTTGACAAGGAAGACGATAATAATGGTGGAGGTGGCAATTCATCTCAAGGCCATAAAAAATGGTATCTCTTTCTTAGGAATATCTTATAAGATGGTTTTGAAAAGTTTCAAAAAAGCTCGCGTTTACATTTACTTCATGCATATATTCAGCAGGGAAAGCTTTAAAATAAATTTAAGGCTCTTTTCGAACTGATGATTACAGAAGAATAAAAACCTAATCTCTAAGAAGAATTCTCCATTTACAGATACAAGCATTTAATAGAAGAAGAACTTATAGAAGGTGACCTACGTGGTTAGGAAAATAAGGGAATTGAGGTTAACAATATTGTAACTTTCTAAAACAAGCTTGTTGTCTTTTTGAATGCTATCGAAAAATCTGTCAGCTTCCATCTTGAATTTTGGAATAAACTATTAGAAGAGCAACCTGATATTTAGAAACTTTTGTAATTAGGTTCTAAAATCACAAATACTGTTGAAAATACTTCAGATTTGTTTGAGTAGCTTTAGGAAATGAATCCGAATCATATCAAATGTCTTGAAATTTATGGTAATTTCCTCAAAGAAATAGTTAACGATGAACAAGAAGGTGTTAGAGTTATTGAAAAGGCTGAATATGTTAGCAAGAGTAATTAGGCAAATAAGTAATTTGTTGATACTGAAAAAATAAAATATGGAGAAAATTCTAACACTTGTATTATCACTGTTTCTGGTAACTTGAATTCAGTTGGTATTGTAACAAATTCTAATAATGAAGTTTTTAGGTAATAATTGGCCATTCATTACAAATTATTAAAATATCTTTATTTATTTATTAATTGATCAATCTATTGATTATCATCAATGAAGTTTTATTTTTAAAAATATTTCTTATAAATAAAGAATGCTAGGTTTCTAAAAAAATGAAATTATAGATTAGAATATTAGCAAGATTATGCCTAGAGTTTATGGAAATCTTCATGACTCATTCATTCACAGATATTTAGAGACTTCAGAAAGCAGAGTCATTGGTGTAGAAAGATCAGTTATGTGCTTAAATAAGTAAGGATACATAGTTCCTTGTACTCTTATGATTAAGGTATTACCAAATCTTGATGATGGTATTCAAATAGTTGGTTTCTTGAAAGAAATTGAAAACTAGGACATTAAAAGCTAGTTAGACAGAGAAGAAGTAGTTCATTACTTGATTTATAGGTATGATTTACTTACTATTTACTTTTTTTATTGATGAACTTTCATATTCAAATAATAGAGATGACAATTAATAGATTCAAGGTATTTCTGAAACTTGTCATGAATACTTTGGCATTCCTGCCCAACTTATTTAAGGTAACACAGCTAATTCACCTGATTTTACTATAGATTCTATTGCTCCAGCCATAGTAGACGTTTAAAATTTGACAGATCTCAAATCTCCTTAAGGAATGGTTGTCTAAATAGATACAACTTATATTCAATAAAACTTTTTAATAGATGAAGAAGAGTTTGAAAACGATGAGTAATATGAATAAGAAGCTGACTATAACGATGGACAATAAAATGGTAATTATGGTACAACTGGAGGAAGTCCATAAAAAAAATCAAGATTCAGAGTTGCCAATATTAGAGTCAATTTGATTGAAGAATAGGAATTTGGAGATGGAGTAAAAGTCAATGTTATAAAATTTATTGAAGTTGATAAAAACGATGAAAACCTTTACTAGTAAAAGTCTGCAGACATTCAAAATATGGAAAATCTTAAGACCACTTAAAAGCAAACCATGCAATAAGAAGAAGACAAACACTCAAATATGGTAAGTTAAACAAAGTTTTTTGATTTAGATCTTTAAATACTAACTTTTTGCATAAAATAGGATAATTAGGATTATGAAGAAGAGGGATCAAATGTATCAGGAACTTCTGCAAATGATGAAATGAGATAGCTAAAAGATTTTAAAGCTATGATATCAGAAAAAACAGTTCCTAAATCTATTAAAATTCTAACAAGAACAGTCTTCATTTTAATTCTCATTTTGATTGCTTTATCAGGTTATGATTTAGGTTTTAAATTGACAAATAAGAGCGATGTTAACGAGGCTATAAATGCTATTTACTACGGTTACTTAAATCCCACTCTCATGGAAGAAGTTAATTACTATACAAGAATGCTTTAGATGCTTGGAAAGTAAATTTTTATATTTTTCAAGTTTTCATAATTTAAACATTTTTTTAAATCTAAAAAGTTATTTTTATGGATTAACACCAGGCACATCCACTGCATCTAATATAAACGATGGAACAAATAATGTTTTAGAATTCTAAGCTTAAGTAAAATTATTTATTATTATTTAAAGGTTTTATTCTTACTCATAATTCTTTTTTTATTTTTTGAAATTAATGTTTTTACTTTTCAAAAAGATCTATTTATAATTTTATAAATGAATTAAATTAAATTAAGAAAAGAACTTAAAAAAAAAATCATTTTAGCTAATTTTAATTTTAAAATGAGCAATTTTCTTTAATTTAGTTACTATTTTGCTTCTTTCAATGCAATAGGGAAATAAAAAATTAATAATAATTTTTTCTAATACATAAATTAAAAGCTTGATAATTATGTGACCTAGCTACAAACAAATGTATTTACAGTTATTAGATACTAAATATAAATGAACTCGAGAAAATCTAGTGTGCCTGCTGACCCTTAATACACTATTTATTCTTAAACATAGACAGGAACTATAACAACTGATTAAAAGCTATTTACAGATGCAATTTTTGCTTTTATTACAGCATCATCTACTCTTAAAAGTGTTGCAGTTTACAATTTTGTGGTAAAATATTTATTTTTATTTTTTAATAGGTTTTTAAATTATTTTTTAATAAGATTATTTTTAAAATATTAAAAAAGTTTATAAATATTTAATTAATTTTATTTTTTAAAAAAATTAGGACTCAGGTGCATACTATGGTTTAACAACTCCAAATCCAGGATATCAAGAATCTACTTCTAAGAATATTTATTATCTTAGATAAAATGGTTTGTTTGTATTAAAAGATGCTGCTTATACGATAGCTTAAAATTTTTACAATTTCTATTATAATATGGTTGATGGTTATGTGACAAATTATAGGGTAGTAATGATTATTGCAATTATCTTTTTAGTGATTTCATAACTTATATTAATACCTATTGTTTTCAATGTTATTAAAACGAATAACAGAGTACTTTCTCTATTTGGTTATATCCCTAACTCTGAAATAAAAGAGTTGGCAATGAAATGCGAACGTTTTATCTAAGATTTCTTGGCTTAAAAAGAAATAGATGAATTAAAAGACGATGATTAAGCCAAAAATAATGACAACAATTAAAAAAACAATCGTGATGACGAAAATGGCTACGAATTAAATAATGAAGAAGGATCCGAAAATAAGAATGAAGAAAGTGTTTAAGTTAATCCTTTAAGCAACAATCAGCTCTAGAAGGGAGGAAAGGATCATAAAAAGGATTAAAATTAAGATAAAAAAGATAAAGATAATGATAATGATAAGGATAAAAAATAGAATCAAGAAGATTAAGAATATGTCGACTAGCGTGCCTAATAATTGCTAAACTAAAAAGATAATAATAAAAAGCTAGTCATATTCAAATTTGGTATTATGGCTGCAGTCTTTATTACATACTACGTTGTGCTTTATGTTCTTTCAACTTAATTCATAAGCAACATAGAAAATATATTTGTGCATCTTTAATGTGTCTGCCTACGTCCCTCTTATATAAAGTACATTTAATCATTTATTAAAAATACAATTTAAATGATTTTTTTATAATTCTTAAATTAGATACCTCTTCATGTATACAATAGAAGATATAGTAGAAATTTAGACAGGAGGAGCTATTGATACATCAACTAATAAATCCTTGCGCACAATATTCTCCAATAATATTTACAACAATGAAAATTTGATTCTTAAATCTATTGGTTATTCTTTTCCTTCATAGCTTAGCAGCTATGTATCTCTATTTACCAATGCATAGACTCAAAATGTATGTACAGCTATGAGCTCAATTACAGATTAAGATACATGCGGTGCTAATTCTAACTAAATTCTTAAGAGCGGACTTTAGACAGCCATAGTTGCTTATGATTTGAGTAACTTACATTTTCTTAAATTATAAAAATTTAAAAATTATATTTAAAACAGAGATGGGAGATTTGATTAGTGCATTTGGTAAAACCCCGTATCCTGCTTATTAAACTGCCACTTTATAATTAACTGGTACAGCTAAATAAACTATTTGGAGAAACACATTAAGAACATTTTTTTCTACTTCTTCAGCAACATCAACAGCTGCAGTTATTTTCGCGAATTTACAATAATAAATAGCTTTCTTAAGGCCGGCTTTTGATTAGCTAAATAATTCTCTATTGAATGGAACTTTTAGTTATCTTAACTATAGGAGCAACACAGAAATTATTATATTCAGTATTTACATCGTGATAATCTTGATAGTTTTTATATTTATTTGGATTCCTTATCTAAACGGTTTGAATATAAAAATTTGGAGAACTAAAGGTATGCTCAATATGATACCAATGGACGTCATAAACAAAAACGATTAACTTAAAAACGCATTTACTAACGGAGAGATACTTCAAGCTGTAAAATGATCAACTTAAAAAATTAGCATACATATTCTACGTTTTTTTAGAGATTCTCTATAATTGGTAATAAATAAATAGGTAGTTTTCCTTATATAAATATATTATCTTGAAAAAAATTTTCAAAATAGAATAAAATCAATCAATAAACAAATCTTATAAAGCAATATTCATAAATTCACTTTAATTTGGTTATTTATGCCTAAAGCATAAGTTATAAATCAATAAATTACAGGTAAATTTAATGAATGTTAAATTTAATGTTGTATATTAATTATATTTTCTTTTTTGTTTCTTTGTTTGTTCAGCTTTAACTTCTATTTCCTTATATAATTTTTTTCCTTTTGCATTTATTTTGTTTATCTTACAAAAAAAATAAAGCATTTAAAATTCTAATTTAAGAAGAGGTTTTTTTAAATGAATTAACAACTATTAATTTTTGGTTGTTTAGCATATTTCAAATTAATTAATTAAGCTTTTTTACTCTACTCGTTCAAATAATTAACTAACTTAACTAATAAATTAAATAAATAAATAAATTTACAGAGTTGGATAGAGAGTTGTTAATAATAGAGTTGATTTTAACTGAATTAATACAATTAAAAAAACAACAATAAATATCAACAATTATAAATATAAAAGTAAAAAGTGTTGTGAGTTAATAAAAAATAGATAGCAAGATAGGTGATGTTAGATAATAAAGGTAGCTTTGAGGAATCAAAATGGTCAGAATTTGAGAACAAGATTAAATAGAACTTTTTTTGTTTGATGAATGAACTTCTTTAATCATGCTCCATATCTGTTTTCGTTTATAAGATATTTCTATTTGTTGAAGCCATTTAAATAGCATACTACGCTATTTACCCTTCTTATAGTTTTCTGTGGAACTCTTCAGCTACTACAAATTTCTAAAAGGCTTTGGAATATTTTCAATTTAATGGATTAATTGTAGAAGGTTCTTCATCAGTAATTAAATACTTTATTAATCAATTTGGGAATCGTTCATTAAATACATAATGCATTTTATTATTTTATTTGTATTAAAATTTATTATATATATCAAAACTGCCAAGCTCTTCAGAAACTAATTTGATAAAAATTAAAATATTTTCAAAAAATTGTTTATTAATTTAAACTATTTTATTATTAAGCTTTTGATCCCTTTGCTCTATATCACATTTGCAATTTAGTTAATCACTACTGTAGTCCTATTATATCTCCTCTTAAAACTTAATAAGAAGTAGCAAAAATCTACTACTTTCTCATTGTATTGTATCAAATTACTTTCTCTTTATGCTATATTGCTAACGACAGTAGGATTTTTACCTTTCTTTAATGCTTCTATCTCCGTGATATACTGTACTGACACTAATATGAACTGTTATTCAGGTCTATTTTTTGTTCACTTTTCAATAGCAATATTATCATTGATTCTTTTGCTAGCTTAAACTATATTGTACATTCAGCTTTTTATAGACTTAAATCCATGCTCTCATCTCCCTTTTGCAGCTCCATAAAATAAGATTAATTTCATAAAATTAGGTAAATTAATTCATTTCCAATACTTCTACTTATTCTACTAATATTTTTAAAATATCACAATTATTATTAATTAAACTCATGTATGCTAAAATGCTATCAAATTATTTATTTTTTCAATAAAATTTTTAATATTATTTATACAATTTTAAAAAATATGAAACAAAAACAAGCAAGCAAATAGTATTATTAATTTTCTAAAATCATAAAATAAGGATGAATTTTTTATTTCTTATTATTAAAAAATTTAACATACCAATTTAATTTTTTTTGCTTAAGGAAACAGCTAATCATTTTATCGAGAATACAAAGTTTCTGTTTTTATAAAATTATTTCTATGCAATTTCATAAAATAATAATTATTATTTTACATAAACTTTATTTTATAATTATAGTAATAAAAGCTATCCTACCACTTTACACATCACTTGACAAAAACGGGTCACTTGGAGAACCTTTTGTTATAGGGTTAATGATATTTATACTAATTTTACTTGTTTAAAGGTATTTGTCTTGTCCTATGTATAATAGAAGCGTAGAGTCTTTGATAGGAATATTAGAAGTAAGCATATTTTGGATATGCGTTGGAAGTCTAATTAGTGGTGTTTTGAGTAATGCAATAGTGGGTATGTTTTATATGTTTATTACACTACCTTTCATATGTGTTGTTTACTAGATGATATTGGTTAAAAGAAATAATTCATACATGACTAAATAGATAAAAAATTTTAAAAAGGACTTAGAAATTGAAAACTACATAAATATTCTATTGAATTTAATTGAGTCTAGAGATTAAGCATACCCAAGCATTTAATTGGAAGGTGTTTTAAAATATCATATAAAATATTGTAATAAGGCTTCAGACTAATGTTTTTGCAGAACCTTTAGCTCAATGAAAGAAGATGATGACGAAGAGGGTAACTTAAATGCCTAAACACTTAATTATGGTGAATCTAATCAAAAAACTAAAAACTGGTATCTATTTTTGAGAAGCATAATAGCAGATGCTATAGATAGATTCCCTAAGAGCGCTAAATTGCATTTATTGCATGCATATATTTTGCAAGGGAAGCTTTAAAATAAATTCAAATCTTTGTTTGCTCTCATGTTTGCTTGTAAAATTTGAATTGAAATATTTTTGTTTAATTTTATATGCCTAAACATAGGTGAGTGCAAACCGAATTTCTAAGAGGAATTCTCAATATATAGATATAAGCATATTATAGAAGAGGAAATGGTTGAAAATGATGTTAGGACATAAGAAAGTAAAGGCATTGAAGTAAACTCTATTGTGAATTTTCAAAATAAGTTTGTAATTTTCTTAAACTCTATTGAAAAATCTGTTATGCTTCATTTAGAATTTTGGAGTAAACTATTAGAAGATACCCCTGACATTCAAAAAATACTATCTCTTGGTTCTAAAATTACAAATACAGTTGATTAAGTCACTGATTTGTATAACTAGCTCTAGGAAATCAATCAAAATCACATCAAATGCTTAGAAATTTATGGAAATTTTTTAAAAGAAATAGTTCATGATGACTAAGAAGGCACGAAAGTGATTGAGAAAGCTGAGTATGTTAGCAAAAGCAATTAAGCAAATAAGCAATTTGTAGATTCAGATAAGATCAAGTATGGAGAAAATTCTAACACTTGCATAATTACTGTTTCTGGCAACCTCAATTCAGTAGGAACAATATCAAATACTAACAACGAAACAATGAGGTAAACTTTAACAATTAAAATATTTAATTTTAAATGGTTTTCAGATTTAAATTAGATATTGATTTTTTATTTCTAAAAACATTTGATTTTTTGTTTATTTTATTAAATTAATTAAAGTTTTTTAAGTTGAATTAAAAATATTTAAGCTATTGCTTATTCTTATTCACTTATTATTATATGAAAAAAAAGACTTTTAGGATTTAAAAAGAACGAAATTATAGATTAGAATGTCAGTAGGATTATGCCTAAAGTAGTGGGTGATATGCATGACAAATTCATGAGAAGATTTTTTGACACTTCTTAGTCAAATCTGATTGGTCATGAGAGATTCATTTTTTGCCTTCATAAAAAAGGATATTTGATACCATGCACAATTATGATAAAAGTTTTACCTAATCTTGATAGTGGTATTTAGATTGTTGGCTTTTTAAAAGAAGTAGAAAGTCATTCACAAAAAGGGTAATACGAGCATGATGAAGATATTCATTATTTAATATTTAGGTAAGATTTAAATTAATTGATTTATATATATAATAAATATCCATTTTTTATCAATAGAGAGGATTCTTATTAAATCCAAGGTATATCTGAATCATGCTATACTAACTTTGGTATACCAGCTTCATTAATGTATGGAAATACTTCAAATGCTCCAGAATTTACAATTGATTCTATAATACCTGGCATAGTGGATCCTAAAAATGCAGATGAATTAAAATCTGTTCATGGAGTCACTTTGACTATTGACACTACTTACGTTTAACAAAATTTCTTGATAGAAGATGAATAAGATAGCTTGATGGATGATGAATTTTAAGATTAAGTTCAATAAAAATTTAATTAAAAAAATTCAGATGACAACGCCATAACAACAAATCCTTAACAGAATCAAAATGATAATTAAGATTATAATTAAGAGTAGCAAGAATAAGAATAAAAAATTTAATAAATTACAAGAAGAAAAATTAAATATAGATAAGCAAACATTAAGGTTCATTTACTGGATGAACTTGATTTAGGGGAAAATTTAAGAATAAAAATAATTAAATTTACTGAATAAGAGCTAAATACAGACCAATTAGATTAGCAGTTGTAAAGCAAATAATAAGTTGAAGATAATAATTATTCAAAAAAAAATATTGAGTAATCAAAAAGGACTCAAAATAATTATTAAGGATTTGTAAGATATTTGTTTATTTTTATTTATAAACAATTAACAAAATTATTTAATAAAGCATGAAGAAAGTTAGAATTAAGATGCAGGAGATGATGAAGGATCTAATATATCAGGTGCTTCTGTTGCAGAAGATCTTAGACATTTAAAGGATTTCAAATAAATGATAAGTGAAAAAACAGAACCTAAATCTATCTTAATACTCAAAAGAACAGTTTTATTGTTATTGATCATTTTAATGACTTTGGCTATTGTTACCCTTGTCCTTAAAATTCAATAACAATCAGATATTTAAGAAGGAGTGAATGCTATAAATGATTCTACAATTCAAATTAGTTTTATAGAACAAGTAAATTACTATACACGTCTTCTTTGGCTTGTAGGAAAGTAACTTTTTATTTTTTTATTTTATTTATGACTAAAAAAAAATTTATTAAAAAGTTCTATGCTATCTTAAAACTAATAATTCAATTCAGAATCACAGCTGAGAGATGATGTAACTAATTAATTATTTTTTAATTTAATATTACTTCAATCTAAATTAAAAAATAAAAATTTATATTATACAGATAGATCAAAATGTCTAAAGTTTGTAAGATACTGTCTTCAGTGTTGTTAGAGATGAAATAAAGATGTAAAACAGGCAAAGCAGTCCTTCCCCAGATCCCGTTTTAGATTTCACTGTTTTGCAGCAAACAGGTTAAACTGAGATTGAATAAAAAACATTTTCAACAGCAATCTTTTAGTTTATTACAGGTGGTTCTGCTCTCAAAAATTCAACTTTGGAAGATTTTATAGTAATTTATATTGAAATTTATTTTTGGTAGTTTACAAAGATAATCTAACAATCAAATAATAACTTACTTATTGAATTTATTCTGAGTTATTTAATAAAACTAGATTAAATATTTTTTTTTAATATTTATCTTATAAATACTAGCCATAACCCCTATCAAGTGGATCTTATGTAAAATCTACCTAAATATATTTCTATTTCGTTAGAGAGAATGGAATTGCTATTTTTAGAGATTCTGCATTTGGCTAAGTTACAACTTATTACAACTTTTACTAAGATCTCATACAAAAATATAGTACAACATTTTTAATAATAATGATAGTGGCTTTATTGATTTTAGTTATTACTCAAGTAATTCTAATTCCAATCGTCTTTTCTGTGATTAAGACAAATAATAAAGTTCTTTCTTTATTTGGATATATACCTCTAGAAGAAATTAAGGAATTGGCAAATAGGTGCGAATAATTTATTAAAGATTTTCTGTCTTTAGAAGCCAATGATGGACATAATGATGAAGATGAGTCAAATCATTAAAATAAACGTGCTAATAATTTAGGAAATCAAGATGATGAAAATGAAACTAATAACGATAATAGAAACGATGAAGGATCTCCAACTTCAAAATTAAGGAACTAAGGTGAAGGTGCAGGAATTTATGAATTGAATGGTGAAGATAACTTGGATAACTCTTAAATAGAAAATTAAGCCCAAAATAATATGTATGCTAAAAAAAATCAAAATGCTTCATAAGTTGATTAAAATAGCAGTGTAGTTAATTAGTTTATTGACAAATCGAAAACAGACAGAAACAAAAATCCTTAGCCCTCATCTCATAAAAAACAGTAGGAACAACATGAAAAGGAAGCATAAGAATTAGAAGAATTCGAGAGTATGAGAAGCGCAAAATTACTTAACTAGACAGATAACAACAAAAAATATGTCATCATAAAATTCTCTCTCTTAGCAGTCATTTTTATAATCTATTTCATAGTAAGATTTGTTCTAGAGCAAAATTATCTTTCATCAATCAACCATCTTTATAATCATCAGATGATTATTTCTTTACGTCCCACATATACAGAGTATTTATTTACCTATTTATTTATTATTTATTTATACACTTTTATGAATTCTATTTATCATATTGGCTGTTTGTTTAAAATTCAAAATTACATTAAAGTTTTTTTAAAGAAATTTAATATTACTTTTTAATGAATAAAAATTATATTAATTTTATTAGATATGTGCTTTTGTTTGCTATAGAATAAATTGTTATGATGAAACCAATTAGCTATAAAAATGAAACTGATCTTAGAGCATACTACACTTCTTTAGTATATGATATTTCAAAGTAAATATCAAGCTCAGGATAATAAAGCTTTCCATCTGCTTTTAGCTCATATTTAAATTAGTATAACGCTACAGAATATGGAGATATATGTTCAACTAACAGTTCATTTAATTCTTAAGATTGCGAAACAATTTAAAATGGTAAATAAAATAATTTATTTAATTTAAATTTATATAAAAATTTTTTAAAAATAGGTATTTTGTCAAAGGGTCTACAAACCTCTATAGTTTCTTTAATAGAAGGTAATTAATCAAATTGTCTTTTATGCTTATAACTTTTATTATTACAAAAAGGTATTAGAGATTACATTGTTGATTTTTCTTCAAAGCTAGGATCTGACAGTGATAAAAATTTAAAAACATAAATAGCATACTTAAACAGTGATAAACTTGTTTCATTTTAAAAGTCTTTATAGTATATGCAGCCAAGCATGCTTTCTACCAATGCCTTAATGGTGAATAACTTTTCCAGCTTGCTTACATAGACACAAAATATTGAAATAATAATATTATCAATTTTTATTACTGTGACTATAATTATTTTCTTCTTAATATGGTTACCTTATTTGAGAAGTTTAAGTAATAAAATTTGGAGGACAAAAGGAATGTTAAATATGATCCCGATAGATGTAATAACCAAGCATGATTCCCTTAAGAATGCATTTATTTCTGGTGACATTCTAAGGGCAGTAAAGTGAAATTAATTAAAAATATACTTTTTTTGATTTACGAAGACCGAGTATTTCTAATTTAAATAAAATTAACTTAGATGATTTATTTTTATTAAATGGTAATGCATACTTTTTGTATATTAAGTAGTAATTAATTTGAATGAAAAAATTTAAATATATTAATTATGTTTAAATAATTAGTAATCATTTGAATTTTTATGATAAATACAATTTAAAAAAATTGATGAATTTTTATTCTTATATTTTATATTGTTTGTTCTACTTCTACTTTTAAAATCATTCAAATAAAAAACATATATTTTTTTTTTGCTTAAAAATTTAATACTTTCAAAAAAATAAAATAAAATCAACAAAATTCAAAAGATAATTAATTAATAGCTTGATAAAAAAAGATAAAGATACATAATAAGAACAGGGAAATGTTGTCTTAATCCAGCAATTTATAGGTTTATGTTGAATAAGAGAGCAAAGGTAAAATATAGCATTTCAAAAAAATATAAAGTTGTTTGTTTGAGATGATTCATGACTCATATTAAGTTTTACCTATTTAGCCATTTGTGTTTGGAATTTTAAAGGCATTAGAATATGTGCAAATACTTTAGTTTTCTTTTCATAAAAGCTATACTTAGCTATGGAGTAATACAGGCGTCTAGCTAATATAAACTGCTTTAGAATTCACATCAACAAACTATGTTGTCTAAAATTCTAGCTAAATTGTAATTCATATCCTTTTTCATCTATTGATTTAATGTATTCAAAATAATTAATTATATAGCTATTTCTTGGAGTTAGCTACATAAGCTTAGGTATCTGTATATTTATGGTGTGCTTAATTATAACAGCCTGCTACTTAAGTTAGAAGAAATCAAAAACAAAGTCTCCAATTTATATAAACCTGCTCAAAATTATAAGTATGTATGGAATTTTACTGAATACAATATTATTTTTGCCTTTATATAACAGCTTTGTCGGTATGGTTATTTGCGCTAATCCTAATATGACCTGCTTTTAAGGAATTTACTTTCTTCATTTGGTCTTTTCTGTATTAGGTGCTGTTATATTAATCTCCACAACAGCATTATTTGCTTTCTTTTAAGTTGATTTAAATTTATTTTCTAAGTTATGCTTTGCACGTCCTTTTTGTCTCTTTAATTTGATTAATATAGGTAGAGATCTTTTTTTTCAAATTTATAAAATTTATTTTACTTTTAAATTAATAAAAGGATTTAAAATGATACCTCCAGTTATTGTCGCTTTAGATAAAACTCAAACTAGTGGTAATATTGTTGTAATAGCTCTATTGTTAACAATGATTCTTAAAGTGGGCTACAGCTTTTTCGATCCTGGTTATTATAATTCATTAGTCAATTTATTTAATAAATCTAGCTAATATTTTGCTTTATGGATTATGTTTAGTTGCTTTCTTTGCTAAATTATAGGCAGTGATTCAATTTCACTTTTATATGTATTTCTTGCTTCACCGTTTTTTGTATTAGCAATGTTTTCCTTAGATAAGCTGAGAAATTAATATACTTTATCATCTTGCTTAACGTACTAAAAAACTGTGAAAGAGTATTTTATCTTTTTAAACTTATTAGTTACTTTAATAAAAGATGAAAAAAACGAATAGTCATAACTTTAATTGGAAGGAATATTAAAACATCATTTGAGGGTTTGTAAAAAGGGTATTTAAGATTGCTGTTGTAGAATAGTTGAAGAATATTCTATTATTCAAGATGGTGAAGAAGGAGAAGAAGCATTACCATTACAAAGAAGAAAAGAGAAGCTAATAAATGATAAAAGAAAAAGATCAAGTTAGAAATCTAATAACCTTCTACCCAAGAATAACAACAACTACAGAAACTCTGAATAACAAATTATTGAAGCAACTAATTAGACAGAAAAGCCTCAAACAGTAAACGACATTTAAATCTTGAATTTGAATTACCAAAATAGATGGTTTTCGTTTTTGTCAAATTTACTTAATGAAGCTATCGTTGCATACCCCAAATCTCCAGGACTTTAAATTTGCTATAGCTATTTGCTAGCTGAAAAATTAAACAATAAAACATTTTCTATTTATAAATCAAAGATTGCTAAAGTAAGTAATAATATTTCAATAATTGAACTGTTTTGTATTTTTAGATAAGAGAAAATTTTAGAAGAGTCAATGAGTGAAAATATGCAATCTTTACAAATACATAATGACAATGAAGATCTCATTATTAATTAATATGTAAACTTCAATCGAGATTTTGACTTCTTTTAGGATTAGGTTATTAAGGCTGCCAAAGAACATAAATTATTTTGGAAAGAGTTAGAAGAAATTACACCAAATATTAGCAAACTCTAAAAGATAAGTAAAGTTTTAGATGACCAAAATTATTCTTTATGCTAAATGTTCAATGATTTAACTCTTTAAAACCAAAATAATATCAACTTACTCTACTTTTATGGTTAATATTTAAATGAAATAACTCATGACACTGAAAATAGCAGCAAAGTGCTTTAAAAAGCAGAGTAACTTTTTAAGCAATAGAATAGCTCCAAAATTTAACTGAATAACCAAAAATTTTTCCAAAATGAAAACAGTAAAAATTCAATTGTTATAGCATTTGCTGATTCAGAAAGAATGGGAGAAATCATTTACAGTAACCAATATTTGCAAAAGTAATTATTAAAAAAATTCAAAATAATATTAACAATCTAAAATTAATTTAAAGCTTTTTAGGCTTTTCAAAGTAAGATTTGCTACAAAAGAATGTTTCAATGCTAATGCCTCCTTTGATTTCTAAAAAGCATAGCAACTTAATGAATAGATTCATTTAAACATCATAGTCAGCATTTACTTAAAACTTTCGTATTGTCCCAGCAGTAAATAAAAAAGGTAATCTAGTTCCTACCAACCTTTTACTGAAAGTAATTCCTGAATTTAATAATGGAATTTAAATATCTGGAATTATGTATGAAGAAACTAGTTTAAGTCCATAAACTTATTCTAGTAATAAAAAATTTTATTATTTGATTTATAGGTAAATAATCTTTTTTTTTTCAAAGTCTAAACATTTTTTTAAAAATAGAATTGATACTCTAGAAATCATCTAATCTTGCAAAAATTGTTTCTAAGACTTTGGTATTTTTTCAAGAAATTAAAAGTAAATGGGTGCAAAGGATATTGAAATAGATTTAATAATGCCTTAAATTAATGATCCATTTACTATTACATAGCTGATAGAATAGCCTATTGAGGGAGTTGATATTCAAATAGATTCAACTTAAATTAAAAATATGTCTATTGATTAAATAGATTATGAAGACTCGAATGCTAATATTTAAGACTCTAACAATGCAATAACAACTGAAGAAATAGCTAGCTTCCATTAAATAAGTGGGAATAAAAATAACAGTAATACTAAGGTTATACTTGAAGAAACATTTGATGAGCAAGAAGATACCATGCAAACTTAAAATAATATTTCAAAATATAGAAAATGTTAAATAAGATGCTACTTTATTGAAGATTATTTTATTGAAAAAGGATGTACATTAAGATTTATCAAATTTCACGAAACTGAATAAGACCTTTAAAATTAAAATTAATAATCTAATGAGAACACAAAAATTATTGAGAATGCTAAGTAAATGAATAGTACATAGAAGTTTCAATCAGTAAAAAAAACTTTTTATTTAAATATTTTTTTAGAAAAAAAATTCTTAAAAAAGGTAAAAAATCGAAAAATATAAAATAAAAATGAAGAAACATTGAAAAATGAAGATTATGAGGAAAATTAGTAATATAAAAAATAAAGTATGTCTTATAGAGAAGATGAAGAATAGTAAGAAGATGAAAATTAAGATTTCAAATAACTCATATAAGAGAAAAGAATGCCAAAAATCTTAATCTTACTAATTAGAATTTTAGTCTTGTCTACATTATTGCTCATTGCTCTTTCTTCTTATAAATTGTATCTGAATTTATAATATATTTAGTATAATGGATATGCAGTAGATGGAATTAAGTACTCTTATTTAACACCTTTATATATAACTTAAGCTACTTATTGGGCTAGATAAATTTGGCTTGTTGCTAAGTAAATAAATTTTTTTAAAACATCATTTTTATTAATTTACTCATTTTTTTATTTATTTAACAGTTAACTAAGATCTCCGATACCTGGAAATTCCCACTTTTAGCAAGAAACGTGGTATAGATAAAATGTATTATTTATTAATAAAGTAGTTTTGATTTTATTGTAATATTAATCCAATTAAAATAGCTTAGTCAAAGTATCAACTCTCTTTAGCTAAATTAATTTCAAGTAATATCATCATCTTTGCAAATGAATAGCCTAGCAGGTTATGACCTTTATAATGCAAATCAAAATTTTAGTATGGCTAATATGCTTTCAAATGGAACTATGGTTTAACAGTACGAGTAATATACTGATTCAATATTTAAATTTATTACTTCTAGCTCTAATTTAGTGAATGCAACTTTGGATTCTTTTTGCGTAATCATCAAATAAACTTCTTTCTTTTATCAATTTTTAAATTGAATTTAGTAAAAATTTTTATTTTCTGAAATAGACAAACAGTTCTACAAGTAGTTACACTAATCCAACTCAAATAAGCTTTTATTATGTTAAATAAAATGGAGTTTATGAGCTATTCGAGTAGGCGAAAAACAAGGCTTTCACATTCTATTACTATTATATAAATTTAAACTCAAATTAAGGTTCATTTAATCTTTTTGTATTTGTGACATAATTGGTTATAATATTCATAACTTTTTGCTTCATTACTTATGTAGGCAATCAAATAATAAAAGGAAATATCACTGTTGTCTCTTTATTTAGCTATATTCCCATGAATGAAATTTACAATTTAGCGAATCAGTGTGATGTATTTATCATAAAATTTAATAAATAAAACATAGATGGAGAAATTTATTTTAGAGAGCTGTTATTAGATGAGCCTAACTCTAAATAAGTTGATGGATAGAATAATAACTGGCTAGAAAAGTAAAGAAATAAAGAGATCAGTATATTTTAAGAATCTAATCAGAATTTAATGCACGCAAATTCAAAACTCAATGCCAACACACCCAAGTTAGCTGGTGTAGTATATGGTGAAAGTCCAAATCTAACATTTAACTCTTAGTTAATTCCTACAGTATCAAGAAGAAATGATGATATGACACTAAATGAAATGATTTTTTTAAATTAAAAAAATTAATAATTCAACCAAGATGATAAAAATTTAAATTAAATTTAGTAACAGATTGATAAAAGCATGAATGAAGAAAATCAAGAATTAGAAATAAATAGAGTATCAAAATTTTTAAATCAAAAAGGAGAAAGAGACTCTTTTATGCTTCTGAAGCAATTATTTATTGCTTCTTTCTTTATTTCATTATACTTTATTTCATACTATCTCCAATTACTTTATCAACAATATAGCAATAACATTTTAACTCATTACATGTATTCTTCGTATAGACCGATTAATCTTTCGTAAATTATTTACATAAATAAATAAATATTGATTTAAAAATTTTAATATCTATTAAAAAAGGGAATATGGAACGTTATTTATTGAGGCAATGTATTTTAAATATAGTATTGATAAAAGTAGGACTTATTTAACTTTTAATGTTACTTTTACAAGTTATTTAAATGAAAAAAATATGCTTTCAAGCTTTTATTGGACCTATCCTTCATAACTAGATACTTATAGAACTGAATACATTAAGAGAGATTCTTATAACTTTTGTTATTACATGACAGACATAACTGATGAAGAGAAAACTAACTGCGAAAATGACTTTAATGGTAAAATTTACTTAATTTTTTATTCCATAAATAGTTATTAATAGAATAAAAATAATTTGAGTATATATTTACCGTGCTTTTATAGTATATAGCCATTAATAACTTTTAAATATTATATTTTGATGAAATTAAGGTGTTAACAAAAGAGGTTTAAGGTCAGGAATAGTTTCATATTTAGAAAGTAAATTTTCTTTATATTTTTTGTTTTCAATTCAATATTTTATAAATTTATAGCTTTGAGAGATACATTACAAACTTTTGAAGATTCAGATGCATCAACGTAGGCAGCTATAAATGTGGTTGCTGATAACTATTATCTATCCCTTGAAGATTCTTCAAAGTATATAATTAAGTGCCTTACTTAAAATAACAAAATCTTATATAATGCTTTCTAAGATTATCTAAAAGCTTATACATAATATGCAATAATACTATTTGTGGCCTGCATTTTAACTATCTTATTAATAATTATTTTCATGATAAAACCCTTTTTGTTAATGCTGAACAATCAAATTTGGAAAACAAGAGGTATGCTCAATCTCATTCCTGTTTCAATAATAAATGTTTATCCTTCTTTGAAAAAGTAATTTTTGGCTTCAGATTTACTTTTTAGAAAGTAATGAAAAAAACCAATAAAATAAATAAATAAATAAATTATTTTATAGTTAGTTAACTGAATATATAAAAGAATTTTAAATATTAAGTTCATATTGCATATAATTTAGATTATTTAAAAAATAAACAAAACTCTTATAATTTAATATATTTATTTTTTTACAGTATCAAAATTTAACCTTTTTTTATTATTTAGAAATAAAATACTATTTATTTAATAATATATTTCATTGAATCATTCATCAACTCATTCGTAATCATTATAAGAAGCTTTATATATTCTAGCATCAGATTAAAGTTTCTCTAATTAATTTATTAAATTAATTAATTAATTAATTATTAATTTTTTAATTTGGTTAAAAGAATGTAAAAATTAGTTACCTTGAACTCTTTCATTTGAAATTATATTTTATGGATAGTTTTATACACCAAATTAAGCTGTGATAGAGCTGCCAGCTTATCTATTTTGCTGCATTATCTCAGCCATTCTCTCATTTTTATTTTTATATTCTTAAAATAAATGTAAAATAAATTAAATATATATTAATTCATTAATAACTAATTACCATTAAAATTTTTGTTTGTGAGCATAAGATTGTTATTTAAATCTTCAATTCTTTCGTTGTACTGCTTTTCTTTCATCTTATAAATTTAAAAATAATTTTTAAATTTAATGAAAATTAATAAATTATCTTTATTTTTACCTAAAATTACTCTACTTAATTTGCTAGAATTTATATTTTTTTATCCTTTTCATCTAGAAGATTAGAAAAGAAATCAATGCAATTTTATTCGTTTATTGATTCTGATTTATTAGTTAATTACAATGTTTTCAACTGTTTATTCAGTTCGTCATTAATTATTCTTTCTCTATCTAATTTCTTCTCTATTTCTTCAAATAAGTCCTATAATTCTATCAATTTACCTACACTCTCTTTTTTAACACATAAAATTAAGCTAATTTTAAAAAATCAAATTAAATTTTACCTTTTTACTTAGTCTCATTTATAAGATCTTCAAATTCATCTATTCTGTTTTTTAATTTAGAAATGATGTTACCTTGATTTGCTTTGTTAGATGACAAATCCATAACACTAACGTCAAAAAGTACTGCATAATTCTCTAGTTCCTACTTCATTTTTTCAACTTCTGAAATCAATTCTTAAATTTAAGTATGCAAGTTTTCGTTCTCAACAGCTAAATTTTTTCTTTCTTCTTACATGAATGCAACTTATTAAACCAAAAACTCGGCTGCATCTCTTTACTTATCTCCAATATCTTCATGTTCATCAAATACCTAATTAAAGCATATACTTTAGATTACAAAACATATAAATAACACTTTACTCTTTGTAATTTAGTATTATATTCATTAATTTTTCTGTCAAAATCAGAGTAAAGGGTTTACATCGTCTCTATTTATCTACTTAATTGCAATTTTAAACCTTTAATTTTATCATCTTTATCAGAATTTTCCTAAAGCAGTGAAGTCCACCTTCTTGAGCATTCGTTATTTCTATTCTCATATTCTAATACCTTTATAAATTTTTCATAAAAAGCTATTAAATAGTAATATTTATTAAATTGGCTACTTATTTCTTACAGGCAGCTAATTCCTTAGCTTAGTGTTCCAAAAATAGCGTAGTATTATTTTATCTAATTATTTGCATTAAAATAATATTTTTATGGAATAGCCAATCATATAAAATAATTTACTATATATCTCTTGTATTCTAGAAATAAGTGCTTATATTCTTCTTTAATTGTTGTACTTCTGCATCTTTTTATGTTAGAAGCTGTCTCAAATTTTTAATTTCAACCTATAGTAATTTTCAAAAATTAAAATATATGCTTTGATAAGATTGATAACAATTTAATCTACATTGTTTTCTTGTAATTTTCTAGTCCAATCTTATTCAGATAAATCAGCAAATTAGATATTTTTTTGCTTTACTTCTTCATTTAAAAGATCTATTTATTTCTATAATTCAGAAGAATACAACTAAAGTGCTTTTTATTTCGCCTTTAATTTATCGTTTTCTTCAACAACTGCATCGTTTTCGTTTCTCAATAATTTGATTTCGTTTTCTAAGCGTATTATTTACTCCTCTCTTTACAGTAGCTTATCATTAAGATCAATATTTTAATTATATAATTCTTATTTCACTCCTTCTAATTTATCCAATTTTTGTTGCTTGATGTTATAAGAATTCGGAGTAAAATTTCCTAATTATTGTGATTCTTAATGAATATGTTGATATGATTAATTTGCAAATTATGTAGATCCTAAATTATTACTATTATTATTATTATTATAAGAAGAACCTACCTAGTTTACAGAATAGCTTTTCTTTTCTTTTTTTTATTTAGAAATTAGTTAGTTGATGCAAGTTTTGTGTAATCTAAATTACGCTATTGCTATGGCTATTTAGAAAATGAATTATCTCTAAAGGAATAATCAACTACAGAAATCTTAAAATCTTTATCTTTTCTCGGAATTTCGTCACGTAATACTTATTCTCCTATATTTTAACTCTTTTATTATAGTGCTGCTTAATTAGCCTTTGACTGAAAGAAAATGAACTTATTCTAATCTGTATTTAAAATATTATCATATGCTCGAATAAATTGAAATATTAATTAAATATTTTATGATAAATTTGTATACCTTAACCAACTTAAATAACATCTTAATCAAATATTTAAACAGATTATCCATTTTTTAATCTTTGGTCATTCAAATAGGTGCCATTAAGAGATTCTAAATCTTTTAAAAAAGCACTGTTTTTCTCATCAAATTCAATTAAGCAGTGTTCTTTTGAAGCGCTAGCATGCTAATTTAAAAAATGATATGTAGCCTAAAAAGGTCTTATTTAAGCTAATTTAACTTACTTTAACAATAATATGACAAGAATTAGCTCTTCCAATAATATTTATTTTCTTTGAAAGCTAATATATTTAACCGTTAGTTTATTTGAGTGTGCCAAATATATTCATTTTTTTCCAGTAATTTTAGCTATTTTTAACAGTCCCTTAAAAAGTAAATAACACTAATAAATGATAATTTATTTATTTCTTTTGTTTTATGATTTATTTTTATTAGGAATAAAATGAATGACTATAAAATAATTAGAAACATAAATTTTAATTCATAATTTGTTTCAAAAATAAATAATTATTTCTTATGAATTTAAATAAAGATCTCAATTATATCTTTTTAAATAAATTCTAATTACTTCAAAATTAAATTCAAATAAATATTATTTATCAATAAAAAGAAAATATTTTAATTTCTTTATTTAATCTTCATATTTTAAAAATAATTTAAATTTTACAAAAAAATACTTATTTAAAATCTGATAGTATTTCATTTATTTTTATCTCAAAGAACATCATTTTTTTAAAAAAAATTTATAATATTTTATTTAAAAATTATTTGCTTCTATTTAAAAAATAATATTTTATTTTGAAAATTCTAAAAAATTATTAATTTTTTATGTTTTTTAAATCAATTGTAAAAAAGCAATTTTTATGATAGACAAAAGCCTATGCAAAAAAGAATTTTTTAATTTTTCGAAATAATTGTTGATATCTATTTTCTATTCAAAAAAATTTGTGTTGTTATAAAATCTATTCGATTTCTAAAATTGAAATTAGATCAAAATATCTATTTGAACTAAATTAAAAAAATATTTTCAAGTATGAAGAAAATATCTTCATTTTTCAAATATTTTAGAGTAAATTGAAATTTTAAAATAATTTAAACTTAATTGAGTAAAAAGCTCTAGGTTTAGTTATGCTTATTATTAAAAATTTCATCAAAAAATATTCCATTATTTCGTCTATTTTTATCTGGAATTTCAATTTTTTTTTAATAAATTTTTTATTTAAAACTTAAAGTAAAAGAAAGATTCAAATTACTTTAAACATAAATTCAAATAATACTCTTTCTAATTTATAAATTTTTATAATTATATTTTAAAACCTTTTTAAAGTAGGTTTATCCTATTCCAAATTTCTTTTATTGCACTTGTTATACAGTTCTATAGTAATTTGTGTTTAATTTTTCTATAATTTTTTAGTTGTATCATAATTTTGATAATTATTATCTTAAAAATTTTAATTTTCAATTTAGTAAGATAAAATATTAATAGTAATAGCAGACTGATAACCTAAGGTAAATTTTTTATAAAATATAATTTACTGAAAAAAATTTAAATAGCTAATTATAGAATTGGCTCTATCAACTAAAAGAGAAAAATTAATCTCACAATATATTTTATATAGTACTATACTATATGTATTATTATCTCAAAGAGTCTACTTTGATATTTCTAATTTATGCCATAAAATTATATCAGTTTATTTAGAATTCAAAGAATGATAAAAAACTAAGTATATAAACATTTATAAATGAAAGAAAGATATTAGAGAAGGAAAATAGTATGGATAACTTGTAATAATAAGGATAGTTTGCAAAAAAAAAAATTAGGAACTTTTAAATTAAAGCTTTACATAACAAAACAAATTTAACAGAGCAGTTGAATAACAATAAACAGAAAAACAAAATAAAAAAGAGTCATCAATCAAGGATTGACCAAAACCCTGAAATAACATTATAAGAAGAAAAAATAAAGAAATCTCAACTTGTCTGAAATTCTTTCAAAAAAAATATAATAGTATAGGCTTTTAATTTTACATTAATAATTGCATAAAGGCAACTTAGAACTAATTATATAAGAAAAAATAAGAACAAAAAAATTTTCAGTTCTTTTTACAGAGATTAAACATAGCACCATTAATTAAATAAAGAAAAACATTAGAAAAAAATATTATTTAGAATATTAGGAGCTTTTTAACATTGATACTCATTTTATTTTCGCTTTGATTGATTGCAAAATAATAATAAAGAGGGAATTACTTGTGGTTAATTATTATAAAAAAGGATAAGATTATTTATTCATTGCGCTTCTGATAAGAATTTTTTTCTAAGATTGATTAAAAATTTAGCACTTGAACGAAAGAATAAAATATTTTAAATAAAAATCTTGATAGACTGAAATGAATTCTCCTGGTTTTTAGAATTAAATATCTCCTAATTTACGCAATTTCAAAGAACTTTATCACTTTAAATATTAAGAAAAGCAGTTATAATCACCTACTAGTTAATAAGGATATTAAAATTTGCAAAGCAGCCAAATTATTGTAATAATCTACTTGATTTTCTATTAAAATATTTCATCTAACATTCTATATTTCAATGGCTAATACATATTTTTATTTATTGAAAACAGTCTCCTACCTCTTCTATGAATTAGATGTCTAAGGATTCTCTGCTCCATTCAAGCTAAATTATGAACAAAGCAAGTCCTACAGCAGTAAAATTCCCATCATTTTCAACTTCGCAAAAACAAAAACTCTTTTTAAGTAACACAAACGTTATCCCAAAGAAAGTTTAATCCAAGGTAAATAAGATTTGTTTGATATTTTTGCAATTCTGTTATCATTTTCAAATTAAACTATTAGAATCTTTATTTTAATTTTTTTATGTCTTCTTATCTACGTTGGTTGGCTTATCAAGTCTAATAAATTTTTTGAAGAGCGCTCGTTGTAATTAAAGAAATTATTTTTATTTAAATAAAGGCAAAAATGATATAATTGAACTTATAAAACACAACTTAGAATTAGACATAAGTACATTAATCAGCTAGGAATGTAGATAGCACTAATATTTCGCACTCTAGCTAATAAAATTTGCATCACAACTAATCAATTTAAAATTCTTCTATATAGTAATTCGGAAATTCAGTAAATATTTCACGTCATTAATCATTCTAGCAAGCAGCACCTTCACCTCAAAATGTTTAATTATAAGGATTTCTTTCAAAGCAATCTTCCTAATCTAATTTGAATTCCTCTTAGCTCCAACACTAAGCTGCATTTTCTGCTACCCGTAGTAAAGGTTCTGTTGGTAGCTTCGTGGGCACATTTAATAACTCAAATGAAAACTCATAAAATGTAGAATAGAAAAAATATGAGTAATACTAGCTGCTATAGAAGTATAAGAATACACCCTTTTTGAATTACATGTAATTGAGCTAAGCGAACTCGCCCCATTTGTCTCAATCTTAGAATTTTATGATGATGAAAGAAATACAATAAAACTATTAATAATCATTAGGACATAGTAGAAATCCATCTTAAAACTAACTCTAATAAACTCCTCAATACGAAAGAAAGCAAAGTTCGAGACTTGAAAATAAAAGTTCAATAATGAGTCCAACTAATTAGAGTTAGATACAAAATTCTAACACAAATTAAACAAATTACGACAATTTTAAATTAGACAGTACAATAACTAGGTGGTCACGTAATTAATTAATTAAAAACTTACTCATTAATTTTTTGTTAGAATTTCTTAATATTTTATTGGAATTTGCAAAAATTGTTTTAAAATTTTAAGTAAAAATAATTAAGAAATTCACAAATTATCTACTTATTTTTTACAAATTAATTAGGAAATGCTAGTTGAAATTCTAATTTCATTTATTTAATTTTAAAATTTTAGATTAAAACATGAACAAGAATCAATTTACTTATCAATATGTAATTGGAAAAGGAGGGTTTGGAAAAGTAATTATTTATTCATTATCCTTTTTTCATTTTGAACTTGTTAATTTACTTAAAAATAGGTTTGGAGAGTAGAGCACAAAAAAAATCAAAAACCATACGCTATGAAAGAAATGTCAAAATCAAAGTATGATAAATTAATTGTATTTTTAATATTAAACATTAAAACATAAAACAAAAATAAAATAGAATAATTACAAAGAGAAGTGTAAATTCAGTAATGAGTGAAAGACATCTTTTAAGTTAGCTCAAAAACCCGTAAATAAAATTCTTTCTTTGAAAAAATAAAATCCTTTTTTAATAATAAGATTAATGAGTTAATATGAATATAAATTATTATTATTATAAAACATAAAAAAGGTTTTTAGTTAACATGAACTATGCTTTTTAAGATAGAGACAACTTATATTTAGTGATGGATTTAGTTAGTGGTGGTGATTTGAGATTCCATATAGGGCGTCATAGAAGATTTAGAGAGAATTAAACTAGTAATTTAATAATAAAATTTTCACTTTTAATAATTTATTATGCTTTTAAAAGGGTTTTTTGTAGCATGTATAATGGTAGCATTAGAGTATTTACATACAAGAAATGTCATTCATAGGGACATCAAGCCTGAAAATCTTGTTTTAGATACAGATGGATATGTTAAGGTCACTGACTTGGGAGTAGCTCGTGTATGGAAACCTGAGAACTCTTAAGATACATCAGGGACACCTGGATATATGGCTCCTGAAGTTATGTGTAGATAGAATCACGGTATAGCTGTTGATTATTTTGCAGTAGGAGTTATTGCATATGAGTTTATGATGGGTCGTGTATGATAACTAATTTTTCTTACTTTTAAAATAAGTTTTATTCATTTATTATTTTTTTAAAAAGAGACCATATTTAGGAAGAAATAGAAAAGAGATAAGAGATTAAATTTTAGCCAAACAAGTCTAAATAAAAAAACACGAAATACCAGATGGATGGTCAATTGAAGCAGCTGATTTTATTAACAGAGTAAGTTGATTTATAATTATTATATTTACAAAAACTTAAAATAATATTAAAATGCAGATGATACAAAGAAAGCCAATGAATCGTTTAGGAGTTAATGGACCTGAAGAAGTTAAATAGCATCCATGGCTCAAAAATTTCCCTTGGGAAAAACTTTTAAATAGATAGATTGATGCTCCATTTGTACCTTAGGTAGATAAAAAATTAAAAAAAAGCGTTTTAGATTTATAAATATTTTTAATTAGGCTATAGAAGAAAACTACGAATACAGATAATAAATATCAGCAGATGGTGAAGACACAAACGAAGAGTTAATCTAATAAAATGCTATCCTCTTAAGAAAAAATTCTGTGTAGAGTAAGAAATATTTTTTAATTTTGAAAATTGATATAATAAGTTTAATTAGAAATTCCAATTAAATGGATTGAATAGGGATATTCTTAAATTTCTCAATAAAATGAATTAAAGTTAAAAATAAATATTTAACACTTTAAACAAAAAAAATGAGTTAAATTTCTAGATTTTAAATTTTAAAATGTTTGAAAATAATTTGTTCATAAAAATTAAAATACAATTTCATACAGTTTTAAAAGTAAAGAATATTAATTAATATTTTAACAAAATAGATTTATTTGCAGGCTACAACTATGATATTAACGAAAATTAAAGATAATAATAACAGTTATAATAGTAATAAAGCCAAGGCTAAAATTAAACACTTCAATAAACTGGAAGTACTCATAGTACAAATAATACAAATATTCCCTCTGATAGATCATAATCAGCACTTGCTCATCATGCTTCTCCAACAGCTCAATCATAAAGAAAAACTCCAATTTAGTATGCTTGAAATAATTAGCTTAAAAAGAAAACAAAAATATATCTAATCTAACAAAAATTTCATAAATTGATTTTACTTCAAACTAAATTTTTCCATAAAGAGTTACTTAAACATAAAATCAAATAGATTAAATAGCTGATCAATGATAGTTTAATTAAATATATTCAAATAAAACAAACTATTTATCAAATTAAATGTATAATAAAAAGTAAGAGTAATAATAATGTTAAATTAAATAGCAGGTTGCTTTAGCTTTCATGGTGAAATAATATTTATCATTAAGTAAAATAAATTTCCTTGAGAAACAAACATATTCTCTATAAATAAATAAATAAATAAATATAAATATATATTAAAACTGATAATTATATCCTACAATTCATCCATTCATCCATCCATCTTATTTACCTAAAAATTTATATTTTAGAAAAGTATTGAATATAAATATTAAAATGCTAACTAAACAAAATTATATTTGGTGAGATTAATAAATTATACTATTTCTTTATATTAACCATATCCATTCTATGTATTTACTATTTATTGTATTTTTAGTTAATATTTTCAGAAAATACCAACAAATTTTCAAAAAAACTTAACAAACAGACTTCATTTATTTTTCTATTTATACTTAAATTTTTATTGATTTTAAATTCATTGTATCAATAAAATTGATAAGTAGAAAGAAAGAAAATCTTTTACTTTTTTTATCTAGCTTATATTTTTAAAATACAGAAATGAAAATTCAAAAAATAAATCAATTTTTATTTGATTATTTACATTTAACATGAAATTACTTTAATTATTTTTAATAGCTTCATTAAATTAATTAACAAGTTTATGATAGATTAAATATTTTTGAGTTTTTTGATAAGTTCATTTAAAATTCAAATAAATTTATTTATTTAATTTTATTATTTATATGAATATAATTTTATTAATTGAATGTTAATTTTTTTTTAATCGCTATTATTTAGATTTTATGTGTTATAGGCTAAATAAAAGAAATTAACAATTACAGGATCACTTTATGAATATTTTACATAATTTAAATGGAATTTTAAATAAATTAATCTTTTAAAAGATTATATACTTTTTTATTAAATTTGAAATTTTTTATTGACTTTTTTATATAATATTAATAAAGTTAAAGAACATTTAGATATAGATTGTCTCATTTTATGAATTCATAATTCCTTTTTTATTTATCTGAATTTTTATTAAATTTATTCTTTAAAATGGTATGATTTATTTTTAGTTTTGCTCTCATCACAAATTTCATAAATACATTTTATGTTTGTTGTTAATTTTATTTATCTTTCTTTTTCTTATTTTTTTTATTTTATTTTCTATTATTTTATATTTTTTATTTATTCATATTAATTTATTATTATTTTTTTCTTTCTTTCTTTGATTTCTTTTATATAATTTTCTTTTTTAATTTTCCTCATCTTGCAATCCTCATCTTATTCCATCAAATTGGCTTTTATGTCTGCTTTCCTAAAAAAAATACTATTTATATATGTTAATATATTAAACAGGAAAGAAAGGACAAGATACTTGGTCTTGAAATATTTCTTTTCAGCTTAAAATAGTGAATATTAAAATCTAGTTTTCATTTATTTATTTGGTGATATTGAATTTTTTCATGCTATTCGATCTGTAGGAAATATTTTAAATGCGTAATTAAAAACTTGTTTAGCATGAACTATAAAAACTAAAAATGGGGGAATCTTTAAAAACTATGAAAACTAGATTAAATAGTATTCTAATATCTTTAGATATTTTATTTTAAGCTGTTTTATATATTATTTCAATCATTTTCTCTTGCCCAGAGGAAAAAGTACTTTTATTCTTAATTAATTATTATTTTTTTAATTAATTAATTATTTATTTATTTATAAAATTTTCCTTAAAACAAAAAAATTGATGATGCATTTATTATGAATAAATACGTGAATTTGTAATTAATTATAAAATTTAAAAATTTTGAAATTTTTATAAATATCTTTCAATTAATTATCTTATTATTTATCAACAATATTTAAAAACAAAAATGGACGCAGCTAAAAAAGTAAACAAATTCATAATGAAAAATCCAGAAAATGCTGACTTTAATTAGTATTGGTATTCTCCAAAGACTATCGAAATCTTAGTCAATCAGGTCTTGAAGCATGGTAAAAACTGTGCTTTCTTATCAACTCCTAGTATATTTTATTCAATTAATGATGCTCAGTTTTTGAAACAATGCTATGTTTTCGAGGTAACAATTTCTTAAACAACAAATATTAAATAAAATTCAAAATTTATTAAAACCTAAATAAACAGTTTGATAAAAAATTCGAGAAAAATAATCCTAATTTTGTTTTCTTTGATTTTCATAAACCTGAAGACATTCCTGCATAATTTCACAATTTTTTTGACTTCATTGTAATTGATCCTCCTTTTATAACTCGCGATGTTTGGGAAAAGGTAATATTTAAAATTAATGTATTTAAAAAATGAGCTTAAAATAAAAATAGTATGCCAATGCAGCAAAAATAATTGGTAAAAAAGATGAAAATAATAAATTTGTAGCCAATGTATTGGCATCTTCAATCGATGAAAACGATAAAATGTTAGATGAATTGCTTGGCCTTAAAAAGAGAGTAGCACGTCCTTTAATTCCTAATTTGGTTTACTAATATTCTTTATATTCAACATATGAAGATGAAAGCTTAAATTAAGTTAATGAAGAAATAGGATTTTGAATATCAAAAAAAAAGCATATCATTTCTAATAAGTTAGTTAATTCTAAAATATACTTTTAATAATAATTAATTTAATTTAAAAGCAATAAAATCATTTTATATAATTTATATTATAAATAAATAAATAACTATAAAACCCCTTTTTAATCTCTAAATAAATAATGATAAACACATAATTAAAATTTCATTTATTCTAATATTTAAAGTTTAAAATAATTTAAATGGTTAGTATGTAGTAAACATTTTAATAAAAGCAGAATATTATTCAATCAATTTAATCAAAAAATAATTTTCTCAAAATGTCTTTTAAGTTATTGATTGTATTTTATTTAAGATTTTTATTTCAATTATCTTAAATAAACTTTATAATTTTTCATTTTTAATCTCTAAAAATATTGTTTTTATTCATATTTTAAGATTTAATTATTTAGATGCTTTATCTAAGGTAATATTTTTATTTATTTTAAAAAAATTGATTAAATGTAAATTATTTTTTTTAAAAAATTTTAAAATTTTTTAAAGAAAATTAAAATTAAAAACAAAAAAAATTAATAAATTTTAATTTAATTATTTATTCGTTTTCATTTTTATGTTGAGCTTAGTTTTCTTATTAAAATTGAAGCCCTCCTTTTATTATTTTTATTTATAAAATTTGTTTGATTAAAAAAAATTATTTTAAAACAAAATTATAATAATATTTTACAAAGTTTTCTTTTTTTTCTTTTTGAATATGGTGAAGTTAAACAATTATTCTTAAACTTATAGAAAGATCAGTTAAAAAAAATTGGTATTTAAATAAATATAAAGTCTTAAAAAAAATGTATTTTTGTGATCAGTAAATAAACATTAAAAATAAAATTGTAATTTAATTGTATAATATTAACAAAAAAATCTATTTAAAAAATAAATATTATGATTTGAGTTAATTCTATGAAAAGTAATTATTTTGTATTGTGTTGCTCTAGTAGAATGAAATGCTATTTTAAAAATATTGTTAACATAAACATTTTCGTTAATTAATAATCTATTTATTCATTTAAAATCAAAACAAATAATTTCAGATTTATATTTGCTTTTTGAGTGAATTATAGGTATTTAAATAGAATTTTTGATTACACTAAACCTTTAGACTGAAAACAAAGCATTTTCTATGAAAGGAATTAAATTGTAATAATATGCTTCAGGCGAAGAAAAAACTTAAATGAATACATTTTATTGCCTTATATGCAATTAAGAGGCGAGTAATAGATAACTTGTAGATTTTTAAAAGCCATCTTAAGGATAATATTAAGAATAAATATATGATAGGATTTAAGCTAACAATATTTATAAAACTGATAATGCTAAATAGCATTACATTAATATTTTCTGTTAAGATTGCGAATAAAAGTTTAATACTTAAGAAAATCAACTAGATATTTTTAGGAAACTTATTGGTTTCTTTGAAGATAGTAGATATTAAAGTAGCTAAGAATGTAATAACAATTAGGCATAAGTTAAAGATTAAAAAAAGCTTAAAATAAAAGATTTAATTAGACTTATAATGCATATGTTCAATGAGATTACTGGCATAGCATAAATAGTTTACTCATCTTTTCTTTATAATCCAATTTTATAAAATAGCCTATAATAAGAAAAAAACCTCATTTATAACAGTAAATTGCAAAAGTTTATCTGTGAACATTAAAAATATTCAGTGTAAAACGAATCTAAAAAGGATTCTTTTTTAGATAAGGATTGTATGTAAATTAATTAAATAGCTCAAGATGAGTGCTTAGAAGCTGATAAAGAAGGATAAGATAAGAAATTTATTAATAATTTTTATATGGATTCACCATTTACTAAAGCCCCAAAAAGAAAGTTCAAGCAGTAATCAGTGGATATTCAGGACACACAGTTAGATTCTTTAAAATATACTGCAAACAACAGAAAACAATAAGCAAATGAATCAGATAGATTTTGCTTATTTAGTGCCTCTCAAGATTTCTTGTAATAGAGAGATTAAGAAATTAATTAGAAAGTAAATAAATCTGTTGAACAGATTGAATTGAACTTGCTATCTAAAAAACCTAAATAAAATAGTACAAAACCTAATATTCCATAATTACCATCTAAAAGGTATTAAGGTACTCATAAGTCAGTAGGCAATTCTGAATAAATGTAAAAATTAAAATCGACAAATGCAAATAATACACTTAACATATCTATATAAAGTAATATTGATTTTGGAAATAATAGCTTTTTTACCTAGAGTCCATCAGTGATACATATGATGGGAACTTAATCTAGTCAAAATCAAAGTATAACTAACAATAATAATAAACTTTTTTAAGAATTTCACTCTTCTAAAAATTCAGCTCAGTAAATTTTATTTGGAGAAGGTCCAGCAAGCAAAAAGCTTCTGGATATCAAATAAAGCTTACAAAAATAAATAAATTAATCCTCAAATTATTTAAATAAAAAGAATAATTTATAAAAATTAAATAATCACAGCTCAGATTAAATATAAACTAGTTAATTATAAAAGGCAAATATCATAAAAAGATCATCTCTTATTTTAAATGATTCAAAACCAATGGATAAAAAAAAAATTGAATTGAACCATTTCTAATTTTACTCAAGCAACAATATTCAGAATGAGTAATTCATGAATGAAAATACTAACTAAGTGTTAATAAATTGTAATTCTTAAAATAAAAAAATTAAAAACGATTTAAAGAATAGTAGCTCATAACTTCCAGTATCTTAAAATTCATCTTAGAATTGTGTTAATTCTACAAACTACATATCAAATAAATCTAAATCTTCTGATGGAAGTGCTCTAGAAAATGTTTAGCTAACTGAAAGAGCTTCTTCATCAATGAACGTTACTACTGTTTAAAATGAAATGCAAGCAAATAATATATAAGATGTCAGCAGTATTTAAGGATTTATAAATTTAGCTTGTGAAGGTTCGCCTCAAACTCCTACAAATTAGTCTGAAATAAATATCAGCTAATATAAAGACTTCTATAAAAATGAAAATTAAAATTAAGCTTTAGGAAAAGATAAGAAACCAGAATTGTCCAATAATATTCCTAAAACTTTAAAATATAGAAAAACAACAAGTAATTAGAATGTGACAAATAATATCCTTTTTAATTAGGAGAATGTAACACAAGATTAACAAATCCTAAAAGATGATGAAGATTGTACTATGGATAAAAAATATAAATTTTACAAATTTGGTTTTAATTCAAGTAATGATAATAGCATCATGGGAGGACTAAAGAGTTTAAATAATTCTGTGAATATGTCATATTTAAATAAAACTATTATAAATGATAATAATCTTTCTCAGTCAACCATCATGAATAATTCTAAATATCACACAACTACACCTATACAAGAAAAAATTATCATTAAAAGTTTAATGAAAAGTGAATATGGTTCAAACTTTAACAATAGTGGCTTTCATTTTGGTAATTTATTGTTTAAATAATATATTATTATTTATTTTTAATTACTAGAAAGAGTAGGTGTTATTAATGAAGCAAAATACATTATTAGTGCACAGTGGTGGAGAGAGTGGATGGAATACGTTGGGTTTAATGAAAGTGCCTAATGCTTTTAAGAGAGCGATATTTAGATTCGCAAAGAGCGTCCTAAAAAGCTGAAAAACAAATGTTTGTTAAAGGGAGAGTAATTATACAATTTTAAAAATACAAAAAATATCGAGTTAAAAGAGAATCTCTTAGAACACTATGACTATGAAGCAGTACCTAAATCGATCTTTTGTTATATTAAAATGTGGTATGGAGTTGACTACGAAATAATTAGATTCTTAAAATATGATGCCTCTTAACCTGTAGATAAATCAGTCTATCTTGATTTATATCCAGGTAAATGGAAATTTATATATTTGATTATAATTAAATAAAATTATTTAATAGAAAAAATACTTGCTTTCTCTCTGCCAATAGGGATTAGAAAAAGATCTAAAAATAGCACAATAGGATCAACGAATACTGAGAAAACAAATAACTTGAGAGAAGGATAAACTCAGATTTCTTAATCAAATAAAACTCTCCCTTCAAAAGCTAATAAAAATGAAAAGTTAAGCTTGACAGAAAATAATATAAGTAGCACATCTCTTTCTAGAGCTAATAAATATGAAGACAAACGAACAAATTAAAAAAATAGAAATCACCAAAGCTTAGATATTGATAAAATAAGTGTAACTATGATAGATTCAAATAAGAAAACTGTTTAAAATGAGTGTAAGTTGATTTTTGAAAAAAAATTTAATCAAAAAATTTAAATAAAATAGAAAATGACACAATTGTAGGACATAATTCTTAACGGTCAGTGGCTTAAGAAAAATCAAAGGCTTGTAATATTTTTTGACAAAATAAAAAAATAAATATGACAACTTTGTAAAATATTTTGATATAAACCTTTTCAAAAAATAATTAAAAAATTTTATGCAAAAATAAATTATTTTCATAAAGAACAAAATTATTTTGATTATAATTAAATATTAATAAATAAATAAATAAATAAATAATACTTCTAAAAATTTAAACAAAAAAATTAATTTTATAAATAGTAAGTAAGTGTAGATTATATTTTAAAATTTATATTTATTCTAAGTATTTTAATTTGTTATAAATTAATTTATACTAACTATTCTTTTTCTAATTTTTGTTGATAAAATAGTAATTAATATTTGAATAAATAACCTTTAAAAAAAACTAAATTATTAAATTTCAAATTTAATAAGAAATAAAAATATGATACATTATTGAGCTATTTTTAAAATTTTACTTTTACTTTTCAATTTATTTATTATTAATTAAAACTTGAAAGAAATACAAAAATATAAGTATATTCACTATTTGAGAAGCTTCTTTTAATGAAAAATGGGTTATAATTTATAATTAAAGTTTCATAAATATTAAAAATAATAAAGTAAATTAAGGAAAAGAATTTTATTTTTAATTTTATTAAACTTGTTCTTTACAAATTTTGAATCACAATAAATAAAATAAATAATTAAAAGGAAAAAAATAATGACTATATTCATAATTATTGATTACTTTTAGAAATTAATTGTGAGCTTTGATTATTTAGGATTAAGACCTACTTTAATATTCCAAAATAATTAGTGAATTATTTTTAAATTTTTAAAAATTTTTGATTAATTAAAGAAAAACAAATTAGTAAGAATCAATGGAAATTTTAGAAATTAATATTTAGAATTATTTTATAATTGAAACCTACTTAAATACTCAAACATAATTGTTAAGTTATTGTATTTTTGTATTTTAAAAATTAATTTCTTTACAAACTTTAGTTAGCAAGTAATACTTTACTAATTAATCTAAAGTATATCTAAATTTTATTACTTTAAATTATCAATTTAACAAATATCAAATACTAACTCAATCATTACATTTTATATAATAAATTTAACAACTTCCATTTTATTTTGTTAATATTAAAATTAATTCACTTTTTCTTAGAAAAGAAGTCTTTCATTGTCACTTTTTTTTATGAATTACTTTTTTGATTTGAATATTTTTCATTAGAATTTTACATATTTGCTTCATCTTTATACATAAATTTGTTGTCTGAGATAACTTTTTTTGATGGTGTTTTGGAAGGACTTAATTTTCTTTATAAATTTAAATCATCAAGAGAGTCAGGTTAATAAGAGTTTAATTTATTGGATTTTTTAGCAAAGGGATTGTGTAATATTGTTTTTTTATTTTAATTTTCTTAATTATTTATATCTTAGTTTTCTTATTATTCATTTAAGTTAGAACTAGCTCTCCTAACAATTTAAGTTTAAACTCTCACTTGAGAATCTTCATTCTTTAAAAATTACTAGTAATCTTGTAAAAAAGAATTACATAGGTTTTCTAAATAAGAAGTATAATCAGAATTGTTCTTTTTTTAAATTTAAAAATCATCACTATATAAATAACTTTATCCAAATTTAGCAAAGTTTTCATCTTCTCCATTAGGGTTTTCATCTTAATTATTTGCGTTATCAAAATTAAAATCTCCCAATTCTTCATTATATGTATCTATTAATTCATATAACTCTTCCTCTTACTTCTTTTTTAACTCCTATAGCTATTAAACTTCTTGAGGTTTTAGTAACTTCTTTATTTGATCAGAATTTACCTAGTATTAATTATAATGCAATTTTTCATTTTCATTTGTTTGTTATAAATTGCTGAAATCATTATTAGTCGAATTATTTTAAGCTTAAATTATGAATTTCTTCTTTTCTGATTTAGAAGTAAAGTATGTTTTCATATCTATTTCAACTAGCTCTCTTTTTTCTAAACTATAAATGTGTCGCAATCCTTAACTAACTTCATCAAAATGAGGGATTTGCTCGCCAATAAGCCTTTCATCTTCTTAAGAAAAATCTTCAGGAACAGGATTTAATGTTATCAGTTACTTAGTATTCATGTCAAATACCCTCTAATACCTAAATATCAAAGCTACTTTTTCGACAAACATATCATAATTCTCAGGAATAAGAGGCCTAATCTTAGGTTCTAATCTTAGCTTTTACATAACATTTCTTATAAAAAAATTATTTTACACTAGTGCATCTTTTAAAATATAAAATATACTTGAAAGTTCCACATCTATAAAACAAGTCAATAGCCTTTTTAATACCAATTCCTTAAATACTTGGAAAGTAATCAGATCCTGCCATTATGCATATGTAGATTCTGTTTAATTCATTCTAACTCAAGAAGCACCTTAGAGCTTCACTTTGCAAATTACTTCTTTCCTACAAAGAATTCTTAAAATTCAAATAATTAAAGAACTTGCTTAAATATAAATCAAAATTATATTTTACACAGTATTTTAGTAGATCTAAGTACTAACAAGAAGAATCAAGTGATAGTTTAAACACTATTTTAGGACAAGAATAACATATTAAATCAGAGTCTTCTGTAATTGCAAAATCTGCTTATTAAGATTTGACTAAATAAGCTACTTAAGAATCTGCCTCATAAGGAGAAATTAAATATTCAATATTGTTAGCCCTTAACATATCTATTGTGTCATAAATCATTTCTTTATTCACTCTTAAACATCTTTGATAGTATTTAATAGCCTCATTTTTATTTCCTACAAAAAGAAGTTATCATTATTTTAAAATTGATATAATTATTTTTACCTTATTCCATCAATTCATTTGCTTTTTATAAATTTTTTTCTTTTGTTTCTTCTCTTTTTTTGATAGTGAAATCTTTTGCTTTTAAATTCCTCCCGTCAAATACTACTATAGGTTCAATTCCGTTAAGCTTAACTACTCTTACTATGCGCAATAAAAATAACATATATTCTCTTGTTTATTCTCCCTTGTTTAATTAATATGAATAGCCATAGCATCCCTTATATAAAAAAGACATTGCATCGATTGCAGCTTTTTATCCTTTGAATTAATGTAGAGAGGTGAACTCTAAAGCAGGTTTAATTAAGTTTTAAAGTCCTTAAATTCCCATATTTTATATATTTTTTAGATAAAAAGCTAAATTTTTGTAATTCCTACTGATATTCTATTTTTTATTTTAATGACTATATTTAATGTTTTAATTAAATAAGTATCTTTTTAATTATTTGGTTTGCTATATTTAATTATGCGCTAATAATTAAATTATTATTTTTCAAATAATTTACCGCAATAATTTTGAAAGATAATTCTACTAAAATAAATCTTATTTGATCATATTATTGTTTCTAAATTAAAATAAATAATAAGAGCTATTTTAAAATATTTAAATTTCGAATTAAAATTAAAATAATTTTTTTTTTTCTCATTCTTTATATTTTGTACTTAAAAATAAAAATGAAAAAAATTTGCTCTGAAAAAAAAAATTAAATTCAAAATATGTTGAAATATTTTAGATTATTGAGTGCAAAAAATCTTCATTTTTTTTTCTTTTTTAAAGCAATTAAATTTATATTCAATTTCAAAATATTAACAAAAAATATTTGTAAAAATAGAATAATATGTTTTTTTGAATTTTCTTAAATAATTATCTAAAAACAAATTTACTATTTATTAATTTTAAAAAATGGAATAAAATATCTCAAATTCCTTTTTATTTCTAAAATTATCATTAATTTATTATTAATATTTATAAGTAAATCTTTCCAAGGATATATTTATTATTTTCTCTGTAATTTTAGTATTTAAATTTTTAATTTTTTAATAATTGGATAAAAAGAATTATTGAAACTAGAATATCTACATAAAATACTAATTTTAAATTTAAAAAAAATTAGAAAAATTTTAAAAATAAAAGTAAAGATCAAAAATTAAAACAAATTTAACTTTATAAAATTTATATTTTTCTTAATTTAAAAAAAATATTTGACTAAAATATACTAATTAAATAATATATATTTAGAAATCAAATATCTACAAAATAATTTATGTTCCTCTACAAGCTTTTTTTGGAAGTATTTGAAAGGAAAAAATAAAATAGATAATTTAATTAAAGTTAATTGAAATTGATGTTTTAAAATTAATTAAACATTAAATTTTTTCTATAATCTATAATTTAATGTTTATAAAATAAATTAGTACAGAGCTACTTACTCCATCCACATTAATTATTATGTATTTCTTAAAACCTAATAAAGCTCATAATTAAAATTTTTCTATAAATAGATTTTGGCAAAATATTAAAAACATAAATAATATTTATTATCAACAAAAACAATCACGTGTTAAGCTATTTGCATAACTTTGTTTTGAATTCAATTTTATTTTAAAAAAATTTTTTGTTGAAATATTTACTTTACTCTTAGAGAAATCTTGTTTAAGTCTTTTACTCTTATTGACCAATCATTAATATGAAATAGATAATTAGATATTTAATGAAATAAACAATTTTGGTGATAATTAATTCATATTAATGTTTAAATAGAACTTAATTAGTGAATACAATTTTTCACATTCAAAATTAAAAAAACTAAAATATATGATATTTTTATTGCAGTTTACATTACTAGCTCTTGTCTCAAGCTTTGGGAAATAGGTTTAAACATTTATTTACACACAGAATAGTAATTTAGAGGTATCTTTGCTGGAATATGTAATAAAAACAGCTATAGCTATTCCATATTAGATATCTTTAAACGCTAATAGCAATAGAATATTTAGCTTGATATTTATCTTTACAACGCAATTCATAGTAATATACGTCGACTAAATAATAGTGAATTGTAATTGGTTTATTAGATATTTCATGTTTGAAGGATTTACTGTAATGGTTATGCCAGTTTATATGCACTTTTCGCTTCACCTAGGAGGACTCTACTACAAAAAATACTTAAAAATTTACATTTGCTGCTATTCCCTCGCTTTTTATTTATTCTACTACACTTCAATAGAATATAGAGGACCTATTGAATGCATTATGTTTATAATAATCTCTATTTATTCATATTTTCATTCTATTTATTTAGATCATTTAGAGAAGAGAAAAGATTACATATATTACAATGATTTAGAGTATAAAAATGAAAATTTATTGAAAGGAAAGAGGCAATAAAAGAATCTTTATTTCGTTTAATTACCTTAGATTGAATTGCTGTAAATTGTTCATTCTAGAAACAGAATAAACCACGATTTTGAATTGAAGGATATCATTTATATAGGTAACTATAAAGGTAATGCTTCAGTAATCTAAATATATGAAAAGAATAACAAGAAAATCTTCATAATTAAATCTATACTTTTTTATAGAAATTCACTGAGCAATTACAATACAGAGCAATTATTCACATAATTTAGGTCAGAGATCAAAAGCTTTAAATTTGATAGCAAAATGAGAATTTTAATTATTTATAGAGCCTTAGATGATTTTTAAGGATTAGTGCAGATTTATAGCTTATGTAATCTCTAGCGTCCAATTAGAGTTATAGAAATAACCTAAAACTAGCAAGAAGAAATATACATTGATGTAGATAATAAATTATTTTATTACATAGATTCTAATAATAATCTTTTTGAAATATCTTATCTTTCTCTACAATCAACCTCTTACAAAATATGCTAGGGATTCTCAAGACATAAAATTAAAGTTTTCACATCAGACAGCTATAAAATACTTGTTTGCTATAAAGAAAATTCAATGAAACTATACTTATCTTCTCTTGCTAACAAAACAAACAATGAGCTGAACGAAACTTATCTCTTTAAATAAAATATTTATATTCCTATAAAATAAATTTTCATGTATAATAACTTCTTAGTTGTTGTTACGGACACTTTAATCCATTTAATAAATCCAATAACTTTCAAGATCCATAAAACTATCAAAGAATTTCACAATTTTATCAAAATAAAATGTGTTGAGAACTAATTACTTATAACCCAAACTGTTGAAAAGGAAGATCAATTCATAATTAATGATTTAATAGAACCTAATATAGTATATAGCTGTTAGCAAGTGGTTAATCTTGCTTTTCTCTAAAACTCTAATTAAGAAAATGCTAATTCATAAATTATATTATTTCTCTAAAATGATAGAATCGAGATAATAAAAAATATTTGGGATGGTAGCTTAAAAGATTTAAACTTTTAATGTGACTAGCTCAAAATATGAAAAAAAATTGTTTTTTTACGTTTGTATTATTTTATTTTTGATTATTTATCAATAACTACCTAACTTAATTTTGTTATTAATTAGTAACTTATTTTAAAAATAAATTTATTATATCTTTTTAGATAATATTTTAATAATGCTTTATTTTTAAACAAGATTAACAAGAAATCAATTGAGTGAGATAATTGATTATTTGATTTGATTTTGATTTATATCATAATGTTTCTGTTAACATTTAAAAATTTGTAAATCCGTATTTTATGAAGTAAAAAATTTCAATTAAAAACAAAGAAAATTTCAAGCAAATTAAAATTAATTGCCTTCTTTATAAAGTATTTCAGAAGATTAAGATAAAAGTCATTAGAATTTAGCTGTGTCATAAATGAATAGAAACAACAGAAGCAATTCTCCTTTTGGATAGCATAGGAGTATTTAAGGAGGTGGTAGTAAAGATATTACACCATCCCCTATAAAGCCTAAAGATATACAAGAAAATTAGTAATTAGATGATGAATTTGTCAATGTTATGTTGGAAGTAGAATAAAAATACACAATCTTAAGTAAACATGAAAGAATTAGAATAGAATAGTGGACAAAAAAGTTATGCACTGTAACTACGAATAAGATTTGGAAGAAGAATCGTAATTTATATGCGAAAGAACTGCTTAGCATGGTTATAGCCTCTAAGTTGAGAGAACCTTTTACTCGTATGCCTCCAGATGGTCCTCTACCAAAATTTAACAAATATGATATTGTAATTTATTCTCTTGAAATTTAAAAATGTGATTAGCAAAATAATATTTAATAAAATTAATTTAAAGGAAAAGCCAAAGAAATCAGATCCTTTTCTTATTAGAGAAGATATGAATTTAGGAATCTTAGACTAAAGATAAAGATCAATAAATTCTCACCATGTAAATTATAATCATTAGAACCTCCCTCTCAACAACTCCTAGCATAGATCTCATTCAAATTTACATTCAAATTATCAACAGTAGCAAGTAAATACTCCCTAGTAAAACCCTCAAAATTAATAGTAATAGTTTTAATATTATGGAACTGCAAGCTTTAATTAAAACGAACACAATAATATACAATAGAGCTTGGCATAATAAAACTAAAATGAATAAAATATGTATATCCAAAACTAAAATAATGAAGCTTATGCTGGAAATAATTAATTGAATAAAGAAAGTGTAAAGAGAGCTTCTCGCAGTAACTCTCTTAGTAAGAAGGTCTACGATGATAATTTAATTATTTAATAGTAAGCAGAATAAATAAAGCAACTACAAGTATAACTGCAAATTACAGAGTCTAAATATACTAATCATGTATAAAGCTACTAAGAAGATATTAAAAATTTAGAGTAGCAATACAAAAATTAAATTAATGTAAAAATGTTAAAATTATTTGTGTTTTTTAAATAAATAAAATAGTATTTAAAAATATTTAGTTTGTCTAATTTTTCATATTAATAAAATAGGAAATTTAGTAAATATTTAACTAGCAAAACTAAACTCTGAATTAAAAAATAGATGAGAATAATTAGCTTCAATAATAAGTCAAAAAACTCAGAAATATTCTATCCAACATAGGAATCTAAATCATACACATAAAAGACACTCTACCATAGCAATAATCACAACAAGTATTAAATGTTTTTTATAATAAAAAATAAAAGCGATAAACAAAATTATATCATAAAAGTTGATTTAATTGAAATTTTTAGTAAAAAAAAATCTATTTTAAAATAAAATTTAAAAAAAGGCTTTATTTTTTTTCTTTTAAAGTCATTTATATTTTTAATATTGTTTTAAATTGATACAGTTAGATGAAATAGTAAAATAACTAAGTGGCTTGAACTCAGACAATAGCAATTTAAATGGAAAAGAATAGAGTGATTTAAATGTACCTTTTAGTTATTTGAATGATACTAATGAAAATTATGCCTCTCCTTAGTCTAATATTTATAATGATGGAACTTCTCATCACCTAGCACAGCCAATTAACAATTCAATAGTAAGCAAATAACAAATGTCACCTAATGTTAGAAGTAAACATTAAAGCTCTAACATGGAGAATTCTTTGATGCAAAATTCAATATCAAATAACATTCTAGGTCCTACTAAATAGCAAACACCAACTAATAATTAACAGAATAGTGCTATTTAATATGAAGGTAATTTGACAAATAGGAGCAAGACAAGCAACTAAAATCATTAAAATTAAGTTTAAAATTAGCTAGGCAGTAATTTAAGTAATGATAAGGGCTCATCCTATAACATATTATCTTCAAGAACTAGTAGCAGACCAAATGCACTACCCAGCAATAAAAACTCATTTAATCCAGCAAATAGATATTTTCCAAGTATGAACAATTAGAGGAGCAATTTAAACAATTAATAAGACATCCAAAATGATACACCTGCATAAATATATCCTAATCAATAATAAGTTTAATAAGATTAAATTTAATAAAATCAAAATATTTAAGCTCAGCCTATATCATAATTCTAAAACCATGGAATTACCATAAATACAACTTCATAGCAAGGACAGCCTCCTTAAATATCGACCAGATATGAGAAATCTCCAAATTAACAACACAATAAATATGCAGATCCCATGCCGATTACATTAAAGAATGAGCAAGAAACTCAGGAATTCTTAAATTACCTTGACAACTTTTAAAAAAGAACTGTAAAATTTATCTATTAATTTTTTGAAATTAATTAATTAAAATATTTTTGTTTTATTTTGAATTATATTTTTACTTTATTTATTTATTTTTTTGATTTTGAATAAAATTAAAAGGAAAAGCTAAAAAATGAGACATCATAATATTTAAAGGTGAATGAAAAATATATATAACCATAAAAAAAATGAATTGTTTTATTGTATTTTTTATATTTTTCATTAAAAATTGGTTTGTTTATTTTGAAAAAAATAATTTAATTTTGTTTTTTAAATTTTGCATTTTATTGAATTAATTACTATTATTAGTTTACCTGCCAATTAATTTTGAAACGATAGAGTTTCAATCAATTATTTATTATTTGTTTTTTTTAAAGATTTATTGATCATTGTTAAATAATTAAATATTAATTTAGTTCAGTTATCATATTTAATCATCAAATTGACAAATACTATATTTTAGATTTCTAATTATAAGTAAAATAACAAATGGAATTTCAACTTAGCAACGATAGGATTATTGCATATCATAGGAGTAGATAAGACTATGTAGATGCACCTGAAAATACTCTTAGATTTGCCTACGGAGATCGTAGATATGAAAAGATGACTAAAGATTTAGTTACAGAATCAGATATTTTAAAGCTTAAGACTTTAGAAGAAATAAATGAAGATTTTAGAAGAGCTGATTTCATAAATCTTGCTCTAATGAGTAGCGATATTTTGGCAGTATTAATATAACATTTAAGAGATAAATCTGATCCTATAAGAGAACTTGCATCAAGATCAATCGTAATCAATCATATTTTTTAATAAATTATTAATAAATATTATCAAAAACCAATTTAGCGAAGCAAGCATTATGGTTTAATCAATAACAATAAATTTTTAATGAAAATTAAATAAAAAATAAAATCTATCTATCTGTTAACAATAAAAATAATATTTAAAGGTCTAAGTTTGTTCATTAAAATATGGAAGAGATAAAGTAATATAAAACGCATACATTCATCATATAGCTGAATTGATTGATGATTATCAATCTGAAATAAGAACTAATTCTTATGATGCTATGAATAATCTTGCAGAGTTTAGAGATGGAGCTGAACATATCCTTTTAGCTGAAAAGCTTCCCTTCTTTGTTGATAAATTAATTGAAGAAAAGGTAGAAAGTATATTAATAAAGGTCCTACAGCTAATAAAAAAAATCTTAGAAGGTGAAGATGCTACTAACTAAATTCTAAAAACTTAAGCTATAACTAGATTAACTGGCTTATTAGAGCATTAAAATCCTAAGGTAAAAATAAAATAGAAATACATATTTTAATATGACTAATTTTTATATATTAAAAAGATTAGAGAGTTATCTGCTAAGAATCTAGCTTCTATCAGCTTTTTAGACTTAGGTAAAATAAAAGAGATTGATTTAAAATGTGTACTACCTTTATGCAAAAGACTCGATGATGAAGTTAGCTTTGTAAGAGAAGCTGCTTCTATATGTTTAGCTTCATTAGCCCAAAGAAACGAAGCAAAGCATTAAGTAAATTATTTTAGAATTTAAATTAAAAATCTATATATTAATAAAAAATAGATTCTTGACTATTCATACTTTGCAAGAATTATGGAATTGCTTGACGATCCATCAAAGTAAACTCAACTCAATATAATTTAACTTATAGCTTCTGTTGCAGAGCATCCTATAGGGCGTAAGAAGGCAAAAATTTGTTTAGAAAAGCTATAAACTTTAATGAATGATCCATTAAATGAATTCTTGGCTCCATATATCAAAGGTACTATTGATGTAATAACATGGGTCCCTTGAAATATTATAAATAGTATATTTATTATTTATAGAGAGTGTAATTCTTAATTATTTCATAGCTTGAGTTGTTTGTATTATACTCTAAAGTTAAAACATATAATTATTTTTAATTAAGGTTTAAGTATTTTTTTTTAATTTAAAAATAATTATTATTTTTAGTTTATAATTTATATATAATTTATTTTATCTCTTTAAATTATTTAATTTAGTAATTTATTCTCAAAAAAAATAATAGCTAGAATTATAATGTAAGGAATTTTACCTTTAAGTATTAGCTTTCTATTTTGGTTTTACTTGTAAATTATAATTTTTGGTTTTAAGAAAAATTTAATCCAATGAAATAATATGACTTAAAAACATAAATAAATCAATTAATTTTAGTTTTATTTTCATGTAATTTGAAATTAAAAAAAATTAATCATTTAAAAATAAAAATATTTAAGTTAATTTAAAATAAAAAAATAAAATTTGTAAAATTATTCATTTTGCTCTTATTGTTTGATATTTATTATCTTTTTAGAATTTTTAGAAAACAGAATTAAAAGGAAATTGAATGTTTTTGTAAATTTTAAATCATTTCAATCCTTGAATAAAGAATCAGGCTAAATATATTTTTTAAATTAATTTTTATTTAAATTAAATTTGACAATCAATATGTTAATTTAATTATCTATAATAATTGTATTTAACTTTAATTAATTTGACTTTCCTAATTGCATATTATCATTTATTTTAAATTTTATTATATTTTTAACATATTTATTTATTATTTAATCAAATAATTTATTAATTAATTCTACCATTCAACAGAAATAAAAAGTGTAAAATAAATAATATTTATCTAAGGCTTTTAGTAAACTTTATTTATTCTTCAGATAATTTGGAGATTGCTTTAAAAAGAAAAAAAATTAAGATTTGATAAAATCAATTGTAAAAAATACAAGCTCAAATATAAACTTTCAAAAGGAAGTTTTTAAGTAACTAAGTAAATTAAATAAATAATAACCCTAAAGAAATTATATTGGTATTATCTAAAATTGTACAGTACTTAAAAGAAATAGCTATGAATCTGAATAAAAATTAATTCTCTAACATTGATGGCTCAAGCAAAGTGGCTTTTATTTTTATTGGATCTGCTTAAAACTTTTAAAATTATTATGATAGATAAAATCTGATTGATTAAGGAGTTTCTTTTTAGCATGCTTTTAAAGGAACAGATGAGCAATAGCTCATTCGCCAAGATAAAGAAGCTTTATACAACCATGCAAAAAGCTTAAAACTCAATTGCGATGCCGTTTCGTTTGAAAGCCTATTGTCTAAAAACAAATTTATTAAAAAAAGCCAAGTAATATCGTTTTTAATAGAGAATATTAGCAAGTATAAAAATTTCAGTGAAATTAATATACACTTCGATGGTCCTAGTATTAAATATAAGGGAGATTGGGTATTCTATGACAATTAAATTCTGAAATAAGAAGAATTGTTATTAATTGCTATAAATTAGCAATTTAGAAATAATTTAATAATCGTATCAAATTGTAACTATAGCAATGAGCTTTTAGAGAGATATAATAAAGGTGTCTATGATAAATATATTTCTTACTTTAACTCATTACTTTTCATTTCTACATGCTTTAAAGAACAAAATTATCATTCATTTTATTAGTTTTATAATTTTTAATGCAGAAACTGCTGCTTCATCAAATAATTAAATAACTCTTACACAAATGAATGTAAATTACATAATTAATAAGAATAAATAGAGCTTTGTAATTCAATTTCCCCATCTAACACTTTACTTGATAAGTAGGTGATTATTAATTAATCTTGTCCATCACATAGATTTAGCAATTACGAACTTTCTACTTAAGCTAATACTGCTAGAAATTAGTACTATTAATCAAATATCATGCTTAAAGAAGATATAGAAAAAAAATATGATTTAAAAATTGATAACTCTAGTAATTAAACAAATATTTACAAAAAGTCCTCAATTTTACTTCATCCATCTAATTAACACTAAAACTAAAACGCCCATAACTCTTTTGAGGCAAAATCACAGGATGTATCATATGAGCTTCTTAGTACTGACTAAACATTTAATATGAATAATAACAACCAAAGTTTAAAAGGTGTTAGCTATGAACAGATAAAATATTTTTTTAGTTCAGTATAACCTATAAACAGAATTTTAGATAACTAGTAAACCTAATAAGATAAAAGATGATAGTAAAAGAAAAAAAAGACTTTTAACTTAATTTTTAATCATTCAATAAAATAAAATTATACCTGGGAATAAATAAAAAGAAGCTTACATATTTACAATTAGAAAAATTTTCATCAAAGAAAAAATAATAATTTTTAATCGAATCTTTTTTGATTTGAAAGTGCAACGCATATAATGAATAAAAAGTGTTTATAAAATATAATGTAAAAAGCCAATAGATAGATATAAATAAATGTAAATATTAGAAAAAATAAATAAAATATTATTCATAAATATATTAAATATTTTATAAATATTATGTTATTATACTAATTAAATTTTGTCTTATTTTTTAAAGTTTGTTTGGGAGTAATTATTTAAGAATTTATATTAGTAAGCACAATCAATCTATTGATTATATATACAATTTTCATCTAATGCAAAAAAATCGAATTTACTCAAGAAATTCATCAATTAATTAATTAATAATTAAATGTTCGATTCTACTATCAATTTTTACCATCTAATTTGAATAAATAAAATCAAAAACTTTCTTGTATGTTAAGATCAATAAATAGGAGGGTTACAAATTTTAAAAAGACTGAACGTGTATCAAATTGATAGATTAATAAAATTGATTAAAAACAAATATTACAAATTTAAGTGAGAATATTCTAATACAAATTTGTAAATAAAATAAGGTTATTTATTTAATGATATTAGGTTTAACTTTCATAGGTAATAATTGTTATACTCTGGTTCATAAATATAAAATGAATTGTCTGCTGAGTTACTTATTCTTTTTTGATGCTTTATTTCTCTGATTCTATCATTAAGTATCTTATGTACATGAAATTTGGATGGTATATCATATCTTTGCTCTATCTTTGATCTTAAATCTACCCAATTAGATATAAAGGAAGGAGAGAATTTAAAAGGATATTTTTCCTACTATTCTTTTGCACTTCTTTGCTTGGATCTTATTCTTCTTTACAGTTTTTATGGAAGATTGACTTTCTTTTGAATTCTAAGCTATTTATGAATATTATCCAAATTTTGTTATATTTTTTTTTCTATTTCGAATTTATCTATTTCCTTTTTTGTAAAATTCATTGAAATTTCCCTATAACTTGAACCTTTAAGAACAAGTGAATCTCTATTAGGTACTAAGAGTGTTGTAAAAGAATTTTGGCTTTTATTCTTATAAATCTAAGTTAATTTTGGAGGTGATAAACTTTAATCTAAATCAGGAGATGAATGGTTAATATTATGCTTATGCCTATTTTCATCCTAAATAGTTAAATAATGTTATGAATCTCTATCAATATGTTCTAGAGTATATTTCTTCTACCTTTAAGGGATTTATTATGTATTCAAAGAATTGCTGGGTTACTCATTATTTTCTTTTTCCTCCATCAAAAACTAATTCATTTTAATATCTTCGTCGTTATTACTTGAAAAGAATTCAGAATCTTTTTTGATATTCATAATCTCTAAAGAATTTTTATCAATTTTATTAGACAAGTAATCTATTTTTTCAGTATGTTAGGCATAGGATAAATCTATTAAATCAGACATTCTTACTTCTTATTTATTGCTTTCTACTTCTAGTGTTTTTTAATCGCTCTATTCATTTTCAGTAGTTATTTTAATTTGATAATCTATTTTCTATTGCAAGCCTTTTGAGCTATTTCTCCTTTAATTAGAATTTAAATTCTCCTAATTTTAATTTTCTGGAGAAAACTATCTTTTTTTACCAAAATCTAATTGATTGCTTTATCTAACTTAAAGCTAATGTTCTTCTGTCTCATGGATCACGTTCAATTAAAAGCTTTCTCGATCTTTTTGGATGTTATTTTAATCTTGAGCACTTGCTAATTGCTACTATGAATTATTTTTATTGCTCTTTATTCCCTCAGTTAATTTGATTACATTCAAAGATTTGACCTAATTAACTTTAAATAATTTATTCTATTCTTTAGGTTCAGTATCAAAATTGTCTCCAATAATTAAATCAGAAGCATTTCTTGTTTTAAAATTAAAAGAATCTTTCTCTCTAGAAATATAATCTGTAGGTCTCTTCATCTTATTTAAAATTGGAACTTTTAAGTTATTTTAATCTAAAGTTGTAAAGGATTGCATTGATACTACATTTTTTGTCTTTCCTGCTCTCTCTATTGCCTAATCTACCACATTATTGATATCTTAGGCATTAAAACCTTTTTTCATACCTGGGACAATTAAATTTTATGTTTTCTCTCTCTTTTCACTTGTTTTTGTGGTTTTTCTAATTTTTTCTAATAGTTCAACCAATTAGATGTCAGCCTATTTCATGGTCATAAATTTGCTTGTTCCTTAAAATTCTTTTTAGCTCTTCACATTTTTGGTAGAATTAGGTATTTATAACTCATCTGTCCCTACCTTCTAATCTACTTTTTATTTCTAAGAATTATTTTTTGTATCGACCTCATTTGAATCTTTTGAAGGCTTTATTGAAAGAAATTTAATTTGTGAATCTCTGTTCTTTAGTTCTTCAACTCTCTAGGTTAAGCCTATTCTCCCAGTTTTTTTTTTTTAATTTGCCTTCTGACTTGTAGAAGTCGGAGTCTCATTTTCTTATTCTAATTTGATAAGGATAAATTTTAAATAATTTCTACTTTAGATTAAATTATTCAATTTTTTTATGATTAAAACTCCATTTTAAAGAGAGAGTATTATACCCTTTAAGAATGTTTAAATGATAGTTAATTTAAATAATAAAAATAAATAATTTCAATGAGTGAGAATATGTGTTTATAATTACTATGAGATTCTGAGGGAGAAAATCCTTTTAAATTATTTGAATTAATGAATGTTTTTGGAGATCCTTCGATCATAGATAACTTTAACCTACTATTATTGCTTTGACTATTAGCACTTTATATTCTACTTAGTTTACTATCATTTTTATTTGAGTCTTTGATAGTGCTATTATTAGTTTAAACAGTTCTGTTATTTGCTAAAGCTTCTAACTCCCATATTTTTTGCAGTTTGGCTTTAAATAAAGCACGCTGTTCTTCGTGCTATTTATCTGCTTTTATTCTTTTAAGAATTTCATAAAAAAACATAAATTCATTTAAACTTCTAATTTCTAATGAGTCATAATAAAACTAATTATCATTCACTCCATTCATATTGACAGGAATTTTTTATTGAAATTTCTGCTTGATCATAAAGCTCTCTGATAATTATTTTTCCTTTTTATCTATTTCATGCAAGAGATTATTAGCTTTATTTATTTATTTTTTATCTATCCCTAAAGGATTAGCTCTATCTTTTTGAATATCTTCGATAGTTTTAGGTTTTGCTTATTTCATTTTTTTTAAATGGGCATCATATAATTAGTGGCCCTCTGATTACTCAACATAAACGTTTTCAACTTCTATAAGATTTTTCTTACATATATTCTAAAATAGCCTTTACTTTCTGAAAGAGCCTAAATCTTTAGCTTCTCTTTGCTATTTTACAATTGAATTTTTTATAGCTTTTTACATTTACAACTTAATAAAATGTAAGCAATTTCTTGTAATTAGATTAAATAATTAATTAATTAATTAATTAATTAAAAACTCTTTAAACCTTCAATAAATAACTTATGAAACAAATTCTTTAAAATAAAATAATTCATAATTAATTATTTGATACCATAAAAAGTCAAATCTTATTTTCCCAAAACTAAGATAGATTTTGAACTTATTTCTTACTGAATTTTTATAATTTGAAATTATTAATATATAATAAATACTTTTTGTATTAATTAAAATTAAAATATTTTAAATATTAATAATTTTTTTAATTTAAATTTGGGAAAAAAATGAATGTTTGCTACTTAGAAAATATAAAATCTTTAAATTATTAAATATTGCCAAAATATTTTTAAAATGAAGCTAATTTTGCAATTTTTCAGTATTTTAAGTTAATGAACTTTTAAGTAAGTTTATATTTTTTATAGAATTTTGCTCTTAGATATTACTAAATTTACTTTTTGTTTAAAAAAATATTATTAATTAATGAAGTAAATTTATATTTATCTATTATTCTGCATTAAAATAAATTTACTAAGTTTTAATTAATTTTTTCCTAAATATATGAAAATCAGCTAAAACAGATATTAAGTAAATTGTATATAACTACTGATTTAATTTATAGTAAAATTATAATTTCTTGTATTGTTATTTAAAAATAATTATAATGGGTAAATAAATTAAAAACTATATTCAATTATCTATTCTTTAAATATCGTTTAAAAATAAATACTTAGATAATTAACAATTAAGTCCTCACTGTATTTAAATAGGTAAAATATTTTTTATATTATTTTTTTTATGAATTCCTCACTCAAGAATGTATGAATTTATAAGAATAAAGGAGTTGTGGTTGTTATTAATTAGTTACTTTAAAATTTTGAAATGAAAATTGATACAGCTCTCTTATTTTTTTACATTATTTCTTAAATTAAAAGCAATAAATTTAAATTAGATTTTAGTTTAGAAATTTCATAAATGATCAAAACTTATTTAATTATTAATTTAAATAGCTTAATTTAGATTAATAAATTTTACCATTTTGTAGATCCTAATATTATATAATAAATACTTCTCAATAAATTTTGACAAATATTAAATTTATTTTTGTACTTTTTCTATTTCTTCGATCATTTTTCTATCTTTCTTCTAAAAATTTTCGATGCTAACAAAATCTGATTTTATTTTCTGATAATCATACAAGATTAGTGACGTAAAAATTAAATGCATTATGCTAAAAATGATAAATTAGATTAATTATCGAAAATATTGACTAAATTAAAAAGTAGTATTAACATAATTTTATATAATAAATTAATATCAAAAAATTTAATAAACCAAATAAATAAAAAATCTAAAAATGTCTTAAGAAGTTTACGAAACTACTGTAAAATTGATAAAAGATTAGCTGAATCTATTACCAAGATATTGCAATCAATAAAATCTATGTGGACTATCAATTCATCATCCCATGATGATGTACAGCTTATACTATATTGGTGCATCTAAAGAAAGAATTATAGAAGCAAGTGAGAGTTATTTAAATTATATGACTAAAAAAGTAACAAGAGAAGTAGCTCATTTTCCTTAAAATGTGATCGATTAACAAAATTATAAAAATTATCTTGGCAAAGAAGAATAATTTTACAATTTTTTAGATTTCTTTGAGTAAGAATAAAACAGATTCGAAAACAGTTAACAGTTTCTTAAATATTATTTAAACCAAATGCCTTCTTTTCTCTATAGTGAAGCCTTTCATTGTAATTTTTTTTAATTAGCAAATTAAATTTTATCTATTTATTTTGATATTAGGTATTATTAAGTTAGGTTTCTTTTTAGAAATGAATCTAACTGATGCATATCCTTAAATCCTTGCTTATATAGCTATTTGCAATTTTGAATTAATGAGTGTTGATGAACAAAAACCTGCCCTGTCAGTTTCATAAATAATAGAAAAAATTCTAGATAAAAGAGAGCATTTTGAATAAGTTAATCTATCAGGAATAATTGTTGATAGAATGAAAATTATAGATTCAGACTAAGTATTTAGGGATATCTTATCTCATCCTATTTTATATGAGGGAGAAAAAACTCAAAAGGAATTGGTAGATTTTTTAATTAAGATATATTGGCAAACAAGTAACTTTACTATAATGCATGGATTCAACAGCTTTTTATCTTTTTAGAAAGTCCTTAATTTGATGAATGATGAAAAATAAGCCTTTTAATCTTATTTTATAGGCTTAATGAGTGCATTTATAACTACTTTTAAATTATTTGATTACTCAAATATTAACAAATAAATTAATAATATACAAATTTAAGAAAATCTCCCTTCATATGAAGAAATATTTAAAAAGGTTGCTTTGTCTAATGATGACCATGATGCTAAAACTGTTTACGCCTTGCATTAATAACAATTAAAAGATCCTAATAATAAACTATTTTAACAAAAAGCAGCTTAAATTGCTAAATTAATTTGAAACTATAATTTATATTTTATATTTCTAATTAGTTTTTAAATAATATATTTATTTTTATTATTATTAAAACTGATTAAAATAATGAAAAATGTTCAATTTATGAAATTTGAGAAAAGAAAAAATTATTATTTTAATTTGAATTGATTTGTCTCGAAGCATATTTTAAAATTTTAATCTTTCTTTTTACACAAATTAAAAAACATTTACAATATATAAAGTAATTCATTAATATGCAGTTTCTGAATCAATAATCTCAAACTCTACCAAGTTAGGTAATGCTTTTTTAATTTTCTAAATAAGCCAATGGTAATCTGGAATAGAAATATAAGTTAGGTTTTTAAGGCACTTAATTGTTGCCAACAGTTCTCTTAATTTTTAATGATCCATAATTTAAACAGAAAAAAAATCTAATCTTTTTAATAAAGTAAGACTTTTTAAGGCTTCAAGCTATTACGTGTTTAAAGTTTTATCTAAAACCAAATTAAGACTCTGCAATGAAGTAAATTAATTTAGTTTATCTAATATGTTGCTATGATTTAAAGCCACTATTCTAAGTTTAGTTAATTGCTTTATTTAGGAAATAAAATCAATTGCTTAGTTATATTCTACTTCTTATTCTCCTATTCTAACTGTATTTATTGTTACTGATTCTATGCTAAGTGATTTACAAATATTTTAAGAAAGTCTCATAATATTATTACTAAATTGACCAACCTCAGCTATATCATTATTTTCGATTCCAATACCTAAATGCTTGAGATTAGGAAGCTTAGATAAATGATATCCTAACAAATCATAAAAAGATTCATTTTTGATGCCTGAATTAATATGGAACTCCTCTAATTAAACTAAATTTTGAAGTTTTCTCAATTCTTCTTTGAATTATTCATTACATTCGATATTTTTAGTTAAATCTATGCTCAATCTCTTTAAAAAGCTGCATTTAAATATCATTTAAAATTAGTTAGCATAAGTACTGTCGAACAATAAATTAGAATTGTTTTAATGAATACTCCATGATTCTTAAATACCCAAATTCTGAAGTTGAACTATATTATAGATATCATTTAGAAGATATTCTTATCCTTAACTATAAGACTAAACCTATAGAATCTTTAAATTTTTTAACACCTTAAGCTACCCTAATTAATAGGAGACTTTTTGTAGTAAATCTTTGAATGCTGGTGTATCTGCAAATAAATCCAAAAAAACATTTATTTACAAATCTTATAATAATCCTAATTTTTTAAGGGCTGAAAAGCCATTTATGATCTATTCCTCTTAAATTTTTTTTGCAAAGCTTATTACCAATTAAGGGCTATACATGTAAGGGATTTTTTAGCTTTATCCTTATTCTGGGAGAAGAAGTCTCAAACCTTTGTCTTCATCTGCTGTTATGCGATCCCATTTTTATCCTTTTAATTTCTCTAATAAAGCAGAGTCTTCCATTTAATATTATTTTTGTATCTTCTAAATTATTTCAAAGTATTATTATTTATTAAAATTAAAAACTCGCTGTGCTCTATAATTATATTAGTATTTATTAGGATTATTTTAATATACCACTTTTAGCACATAACCTAAAATAAACCCGCTCTAAAATTATATTAGTATTTATTAGAATTATTATAATTTATATCACTTTAACACATAACTTAAATTGATTTTTTTAAAATACTTAATAATTCATTTATTTGATAGCTTCAAAATAAGATTTCAATTAAAAATTTGCTCTAAAATATTAAACAAAATCCTTTATTTAATTTTTATTTAAAATGCCTAAACTTAAATAAAATTAATTTAATTTTATTTCCAGTTTAATTCAATACCTTAGAATTTTAATTAAAATTATGTTTATCTTGGTTATTATAAGAACATTGTTAAAGTGAATACACAAAAATATAAAACTGTATTGATAATTTTAAATTTTAATATTTATAAATAAAAGAAATATTTAGTTTTTTTTGTATATTAAATGGAATGAAAAATTTTATATTTGACAATAATAATTTTATCAAAATTTAGCAATGAAAAAATTAACTTATTAGTATGACTTCTTTTTTTAAGGTAATAGTGCAGCTAATAAAATTAGACTTAATTAAGATGAATATATTTTATCATCAAAAATAAATTGTTAAAACATAATACGTATTATTGTTTATCTTTAGACACAATAATTTTTTTAATAGATCAATAAAATAAAAAAATTGTAGAAATTAATATTAAAAGATATTTTTGTTTTCTCTATAAGTTAAAAACTATTTATACTTTTGAAATATTAGTTACTACCAATTTTTCAAATAAACTAGAATTCTGAATTGTTTTCAAATATTAAAATTTTATAATGAAAAGGATTTGTTGATTTAGCGAATAAAAACTATTATATTATGTATGAATTTATAAGTAAGTTTTAAAAATAAAATTAAATAGCATGTGGTAAAAATAAATAAAAAAATAAATATATGAGTTTTTAGTTCTTTTCAGAAATTTCTATTTTCAAACTAAGCCTTAAAACAACAGAGTTTATTGCAACAAAGTAAAATAAAAATATTGGAAAGGGATGCATGATAAATGCTAGCACATGTAGGAAAACAAATAAATATGAATTTGCTCTCTAAGCAAACTATAGCGTTTGAGAATCCACTTTACAAAACATAATTGGAAACGCTTAGTAGAATATTGCTGGTGGGATATATGTATATTATTTGTTATTTAGAATAAAATAATTTATTGAAATGAGTAATTTTATTTATATTGGAGTTGAAATTAAGATGAGCTCTTGTGCATAATAGATAAACCTGAGAATACATCTACTTATGGTACACGCATAACACAAATTTACATCAAAAATAATTTAACTTAATGCTTTAATTGGTTTTATGAACATAATAATTAATGCTTGCTAAATTTTGTTCAAACAGACTTGAGGTAAGCAATAAGATCAGCTCTGTCCTTATCAGCAGCAAGACCGGCAAAAGCCATCTTAGTACCGGGAACGTGCTTAGAGGGATTCTTGAGGAAAACGAAAAGGTGCTTGTCGCTCCAAGTGATACCAGAGTTCTTCATGGACTTGGAGTAAGCGAACTTTTCTTAACCGGCCTTTCTTCCGACGACACCACCGAGAACGGGAGCGGCAGTAGAGTCACCTTCAATAGCGTGGCAAGCAGAGCATTGGGCATCGAAAATATCTCTACCAGCAGAAGCGTCACCTTCAGGGACATTAACTTCGGGTTCCTTGGGTCCTTTTTTGGGAGGCATTTTTGATTAATTTAATTTTTTTTAGATTTGTTTATTTTTACCTTAAATTAAATTATATTATCAAAATGCCTAAATCACATCAATATTTAAAAATAAAAAATTTATTCCAAACTAGCTAGTTTCTAATAAACATCCTTCGAAATTATATCAAATTATTCAAGTAAAAGCTATAAGAAATTTTAATATTTATTGTCATTGCCATCATCTCAATCAAATTAGTTAGATTTTCAAACTTTAAATTTACATTAATTTTTTAGTAAATCCAATCAATTTTTTTAAAGCCTATGGTTTTATTTATTATATTGACCCTAAATGAAATATAGTATCGAAAAGAATTTAAATAAATAAATTTATTTTGAACAGGATAGAAATCATCCAACATCTTATAATTTTTGTTATTAATTATTAAAAATAAATACTTATTAAATTAAAATACTAAGAAAATTTAATTTATTAAATTATCCTAAAAAATATTCAATGATCGATTAATTTTCTTACTTCAGTTAAAAATCATCATTTATTTATTTTCAATAATGTATATATATATATATGTGACAAAGAGCCTAATAGAAAAATAATGTACGGGAAAAATAATCCCTTACCAAAATTTTTTGCTTTTGAAAATTAAACAATTTTTATCTAAAATGAATTATAGACAGTCTAAATAGAAATATGAAAAGAATATAAAAAGAATGTGCTCGAAACATAGTTATATTCAAATTTTTATTTTTAATATATCAAACTAATAGGGTATGTATGAATCCCAAACAATTGTGAAATTCTATTACAGTTAATGTCTCAAAAAATATTTAAAAGAGTGAAAAAATGTTTATTTTTTTCTTAGAAAATTGAATTTATAAATCTCATTAAAATTTTATGTACAAAAATAAAGAAATATTGATTGATTGATAAATAGATATACAAATAGTTTAAATATTCGCTTAACTATATTTTTTATAAATAAATTTATATATGTTTATTAGTAAATAAAGCATTCAATTATCTTGAATTATTTTTTATTTAAATAATGCTTTTGTTGTTTATTTAATAGAGTGGAAAAAATAAATTATTTGATCAGAAATTATTTTATAATCTGTGAATAAATTAGTAAGTTCTATATCTTTTTCTCTAACTAAGTCCATTTGTTTAATATTTTATAATCTTCATATTTTATTAAAAAATCTACATAGTATTAAGGAAAATTTTTTTAACTCTCAAAATTATTACTTAAAGTTGATATTTATTTTTATATTTATTAATGGAAATTAAATCTTTCAATATGGAAGATCAAAATTTCCTCTCACCTTATGAGGTGGATACTTCTAGCGGAGCTTTTTTAAAGCTATTCTAACATCTTCTGGATTTTATTAGGCTAATTCTGTGAGTACAGGTATTATATCGTTTAGAGCAGTGTCATTTCTATCGTTATACCAGCTTTTAATTCCAATTCCATTTTCTCTTTGCAACCTAAAATTCTCGGGCACATTGTCAACAATTATTGTTTTAGATAAATCCCTACCTATTTTACTTAGATCTTTCACATAAACACAGTTTGTAAAGTTTGTATGCTACCTATATAATCTATATGAAATGAACTTGTTTTTATCCAATGAATCCAAAACCCTGAATAAAATAATATGAAAAAATTATATTAGAAATAGAGATGTCAAATTTATACCAATTTGCATAGTCTTCTGTTCCAGCAGTAAATATCACCAATTCATATAGCTTACTCATTTCTCTTAAAAACTTATCACAAAAAGGTCTCTTTTGATATTAACCGCCATTACGAGTCTTTTTTACAAAATTTAATAAGAATTTATAAAAAATATTATTTAAAAGCAAGTAAGTACTTCATAAAAGTGAATGAGAGTTTCATCTAAATCTAATACAAGAGTTAATGTTTTTTAGCTTGTGTCTAATTATGGTAAGAAAGGCTTAACGTTTCTAACTCTCTTATTAGTTTGATTAATTGGTTTTCCTGTATTGTTTTACTTTTAATCATTTTCTTATTCCTTAAGACTGCTCTCATTTTAAATCTAATTTGTATTTTTGTTAAATTAAAATGAACATGTTCTTTAATTATAAATTTTTCAAAAATTACCAAATCTTCACCAAAGATTTACTTTACTGTATTAAAGGTTTCTACAATTGTTTGATCTTCAAATACCTTAAATAACTTAGCTAAATCTTAACTTATTTCTTTTATTTCTTTAATTCTTTATCAAAAAAAAATATTTAAAAATGTAAAATAACACTAAGAAATATTTTACAATGGCTTTATGAGATTACAAATAATATCATAATTCTATTTTAATTAAAGGTAAGATGATTTTTTATTTCCTAACTTGACTTGTCTTTTCTCCTCTATACGTTCTCTTAGTCTTTCTAAGCAATCCTATTAATTCATTGTATAAATAGAAAGTTTAATATTTGAATAATTTCTTACCTTATCTTCTATGTTTTATGAGAACATCAAGTATATTTGGTCCCAAAAAAGTAAAAAGCTTTAATGAGTGTATGTCAAAAGACTTTTCATTTTAGGATAGTACTATCTGATTGAAGTTTTTTTAGTTCTTCCTATTTTAATTATCAAATAGACAGATATAAGCTCCAGCACTGTTAAAACTTTGCCAACTCTAGATAACTTTTCATCACTGAAAAATCTCTTTAGTTTAATAAAATTCATAAGAAATTAAAAAATATTATATCAAATAATTTACATAAACTTGGTTTATGTTGTACTGAGGATCTTCATTAATCATAATAATAAACTGCTCAGCTGAATTCATATATTCATAAGATTGGTTAGCTAAATGTTAGCATATTTACTCCATATAGTCTTCGATTTCAACAACATTTTTAATGTTAATTCTATACTTATTAAAGGATTAGCCATTTTAATCTATGCTTTTCAAAGAAAAATCTTCGGCTTCTATGACTTCTCCTCCACCTAAAACCGAGAATCTTATACAAGCCTTGGCTAATTTTTATTTTATCATCATGCTTTCATTTTTCAAAAATGAGTCTGGAGAAAGGCTATTGTTTGTGTTTTTTTAATCGTGTTTTGTGTGATGAGAATCTTTGTTCATCAAAAAACTTTCATTTGCTAAATTATTGTCAATTTTTTAACTATGAGGCATAACTGAGTGACTTTTTTCAGCTAATTTATGTCTTGTATGAGGTTCGTTTGCATGTTGATTGTTCTTTCTATCATTCATTTCATTTAATATGGAGGGATTTGGAGAAGATATATTTGTGCTAATATCACTGTTGTTAACTAATTCATTCTCTCTATTATCCTTAGCTAGTAAACTAGAAACATTATGATTATTTTCTTTTTATTAGCCTTTCACAACTTAATTCTAAATAATATTTGAGTTATTTTGATATTCAGAAACCTTTTAAACTTCAGCAGAACCTTATTATTTTGGTTATTAATACTGACTTGCTTCTTCTTCAAATTCAAAGTCGTTATTATATAAATAAATTCCATTTTCAAGAGCACTAGATGTTTTTTTAGTTCTTCTTGATTAATGTGTGTTAACATGATTACTTAGTTAGCTCTAAGGATGGCTAGTCTAACCATTAACTTATTATTTTATCACGATCTTATTTTCTTTCTACTTTTCAATTAAATCAATGTTAATGTCCAATCTTTATATGTCTTTAACTTATATTTGTTTCTTTATTTCATTCATCCTGCTATTAAGTATTATGTTTTGATGAGGTAGAAGCTGGTTTCCTTCATGAAACGTTGCTACATGAGATTTTTTTGTTTGCATTTTATTTCCAAACTCATTTTCTCTGTAAGCCATATTTATCAATTAGCTTTCTTTTTATTCAAGGTGCTGCATGCGATATGAATTTGATCTTTCTTTTCTTCTACTTTTTTTATCATTTCTTTGGTTTGTTATGGGCAAAAATTCTCCTACCCTTCTTCCATTTTTATCTGAACCTATTTCATTTATATTATACTCATAGCTCGGTTTTGAGGGAACTGAAGAAAGAGCTTTTCCATCATCTTCACACTTTTCTTACGTATGAATCTACGAGTTTTATTTAATTGTTTTATCTAAGTTGAATGTATTCAATATAGAACGATCATATTGCTAAGATAAGCTATCACCATGTATTTTCTGTTAGTCTGATTATGTATTAACAAATTATATTTATGGCAAAGAAGTATCTGATAATTCAGTTTACTTCGCAACATAAGAATTATCGCCTTTATTGTAAAAATTCTCTATTAATTTAGCATTGGTAGAATGGGAAGATTTAGGGATAGTACTTAAAATTTAATTAGCTATGGAATCATAAGACTAATGACTTACTCTTAAGTAGGGATTTATTCCTCCATTAACGCTAGTTGAATGTTATCTGGAATCTTCGCTTAGTATATTATGCTATCCCTAAATTTGTTATTGATTCATGGTATTCGAATATTATGTTAGATATTACTTGTCATTATTATCTTATTTTTGGCTATTTTCGTATTAGCTCCAATTGTTTCTCAAAGTAGTGCTAGGTTAATCTTTTTTTTTATCAATATCCTCTTACTTATTGTGGTAATAATTGTTAGTAGCTTATCTACTATTTGAAGAAAAGCCTTATAATTATTTAGATTACTCTTCTTCTTTTGCACGCCTTTTAACAGTATACTTCTTTCTATAATATCTACTTTAGGAAGTTTAATCATTTGCTTCACTATCAGTTAATGCTGTTAAGTCACGAGAAGGGTCACTGTTAAAAGAAGCTGAAGCTCTTGTTTTAACAATATCATTGGTTTTTTCTTAATTTGTTGTTTTCATAGTATTATTGACATTTTAGTTTTAAGGTTAAAAAATTTAATCCAATATATTTTAAGGTTGCTAGAGAGGATTATCTAAATTATTTCTATTACGGCTAGGGTGATGATAAGTAACATTTACATCATCGTCAGCTTCATTTTCAGAAAGAGAAGGATTAGCGTTATATTAGTTTTAGCTATTTTTGCTTTTTTTTACTTACTTTTTAATAGTACTTACAAATGGAGGTGGTTGATATCTAAATCCTCCACTCAAAGTAGCACCCTATTAGGGATTTTTAAAAGGGTTGTTTCCATAAATGTAAGGTGCAAGTATATCTTCTTTTTTCTTTGTTTTTTAGGAATTAGTGCGATTTTATGAATTCTATTGCTTTTTTTAAGTTGTCTACAGCTAAAGCAATTATTAATGTTTCTAAGATTAATGATTAATGTTTTAATGAATATATGGTAGAGTGCTATCAATATTTGGCTCCCAATTGCTATAATTCAATATTTTAGTCCTTGGCGGAGTTTAATAAATATTGCTTGAATCATTATTATGACTAGCATGTGTATTAATATTCTCTTATTTCCTATTTATCAAAGCACTTGAGTTGTTTTAAATTTAATTTCCATATTATGCCTATTATGGTTAATGATTTGAATAATAATTTTATTGTTGCTAAATCATATCTTCAAGCTAATTCCTAGAATGGTTATTATGATACATCCCTAAATTTTTATCATCGCTATTTGGATTGTACTATTTTTTATAATTATAATATTTTAATATTTAATAAGAACTCATTTTTTAATTTTGCAAGCTTGCAAAATTATCCTTCTTTCAAAGAAGAGTGAGTATTAATTATATATTTCAAAAAGCATTTTAATATCAATAACATATAGATTTATTAATTTTGATATACTAAATATTTAATATAAGTTTTACCAATATTTTATTTAGAGCTTGCTTTGATTACTTCTTAATGTTTTGTGATACTTCTAATTGTTAAAAAAATAAAATGAGTTCTTTCATTATAATAAAACAATATTATAACATATTTGAGCAATTTACATAAAATCAGCTTATAAATGTACATATTATGTAAAAATAATTACCTTTCTTTTTAGCTTCGATACTTGTGTTTACAGATTTGCTATCTCTTACATGATTACTATGTTTATTTTGCATTTTAACTGGTGAATTTTATAATGAAATGGGGTTTTCTTAAGGAGAAAGACTGTTTTTATGTTTATAAACACCTGAAGATATCATCTTCAAAACGAAAAAACAAGTTTAGATAAGATGACTTTAAGTTATATCTAATAAAGCCAATTGAATAGAAATAAATATCTTTTTTCAAAGCTTTCTTTATTTTAATTACTGGTATTATCACTTATTCTCTTTACCAATTATGCAAAAATTTTTTGTTTTTTTTTGTTTTGGCAAATAGATTTTAGAGTTATTAATTTAGTCAGAAAGAAATTATAATCGAAACATGGTAATCCAATCAATTAGCATATAAAAAACAAAGGTAGTGATCGAAAATATTATTATTTATGGTTTTCAATCAAATACTTAAGGTAAATTAAAAAATAAAATTGAAAATTTTCTGTCTCCGTAAATTTTTATTTAAAATTGAAGTAAGTAATCCACAACAAAATACTGGCAGCCATATAATAATTAAATAATTAAAAATTTGTATTTTTAAGCATTACAAATATACTTATCATTAATAATAAATTGATTCACATTACAATACTTTTACAAACTTTTCTATTTTTTATAAATTTAATTCTGCATAAAATTTTAAATATTTAATTGTATTAAATTACTCAAATAGCTTTCGAGTACGAATTGTTTTCATTTTTTAATATTTTTTTAAGAGTAAACACCTTTTAATTCGAATATTTGTTAATTAATTAAGTAATTTATTTTCGAGCAATTAGTATTCTTAAATAATAATATAAAACCAAGCGTTAAAGGGCAAAGTCTATAAAATCAATCAAATATTAGATTTATATAAATAGACCAGATAGATATTAATCTATTAGTAAAATTTAATCAAATAGTGATTTCGATAATGGAAATTTATTTGCAATTTTATTATTTGATCTTAATATCTAATTTAAATTCAAACAAAATTTACATTTTTTAGCAAATTCGAATTAACACATTTAACATAAAAGAAAAATATTATTTATTTATTGATTAGACAAATCAAATATTAAAATTTATATTTCATAATTTTTATAAAATTAAAAACCTTTTCTTAATTTAAATTATTTGATTGTTTTTATCAAAAATATAAAAATACACTTAATTAAATTATTTTTATTTTTATTTTCATAGCAAGTCTTTAAAAAAAGTTAAAATATTTCAAAATAAATGAAAATAATTAATTTAATTTTAAAAATTAAATGGAATTTTTAATTATTTAATAAATAAATTAGAATAAAAAGATTTAAATAATTAATTATTCTCAATGATTAAATTTTTGTGAAATCGCAAAAATCATGATGAAAACAAGGAAAATAGTTATAAACAAGTTTTATATATAAATAAGCACATATAGCTCTTTATTGATTTATTAGGTATTTTGGAGGATAAAGGATTTATTTTATAAGATCTTCATAGTTTTTTTGTAGATAGATTTATTTAATATTTATTAACTTTAATTTTATTCATTGTAATTATTTATTTCATATATTATAAAGCTAAAAATCAGTTTTTTATTTTTTAGAAAACACTTATTGTCAATTTTTAAAGTCTAATTTCTCTTAATGTTTATTGTATATAATGATGAATTTATATTAAAAAGTATTTAATCATGAAGGCTAGCTAACTTTTAGCATTGTTTATTATTTTTGTATCAGCTCACCTAAAAACTTATGAAGAAGATTCGTGGTTAGTAGATGATTGCACATAGTTGAGAATATTATTACATATTTCATTGTATTTATGTGTATCACCTATCAGGCGAGTGAATTTTATTATAAAAAGATTTTCGACATTATGAAGTATATTTACAGAAATATCAAATTTGACCAAATCTTTTTCTACTCTGATATCAAATTTAGAAGTCTATTTATAAATTTAGAATTAGGTTAAATGCATTTATTTACTAAAAGTGAATGAATTGATAATTAATTTACTGGCTTGTAATACATTTTAAAAGATTCCAATGTTTTTATTAGTTCAGAAACAATATATTTTGGATCTTTATTTGTAATTGCTCTGAGATTGAATGGGCCTCTGTGAACCTTAATACCACCTATGAATTATAATATTAATTTTAACTTGATAAAAAAATCATATAAATAAAAATAAATTTACTTTAGACTGTTAAGTGTTTATTTTGATAGGAAGCATTAGTAGTAGTAGATGGACTTATTTTAGATGAATTCATGTAAGATTTTGAACTGCTACTATTTGAATTATTTTAATATATATGCTATCTATAATAAGGATCACTGTTTTCAGTTGCTATTCTTGGAGAAACAGCATTTTATTTACTTATAGATAAAGAATGGTTTTTTATTTATCCATTATTAATATTGCTGCTATTTTAGTATTAACCATTGCTAGACTGAGAAGACTATTGAACATGTTTACTTGTGTAATTTGGTTCAGTTGCTAAATTTTCTGAAATATCATTATTTTTAGAATTTTTTTATTGATTGTTAGAATTAATATTATTTTATGAGTAACCTTATTAGCTTGAGGTATTATTATTGCTCATACTAATACTTTATTAAGTGTTAGATACAGATATAGCATTTTAGGTTGAATTTATTGAAGATGATTAACTTACAGGCTTATTCTATTATTAAGTCTAAGTGTTATTTACTAGCTTTGATTATCCTAATTAAGAATTTTATAGACTATTCTGATTATTGTTGTTGCTAGTACCTGAACTTTAACTCTTGTTAGTCCTTTATATAAATTTTAAAATATTAAATAAGAAAAGTAAAATTAAAAAAACTTTTTATTTTAAATTTTTTATTTTTTTGATTATAATTTTTATTCATATTAGGATTGTTTTAATAATTATTATTCAATAAAATTAATTTGTTTTACAATTTTATATTGTGAGAAGGGAGAGTAGAATGATATCCATTTGAGTGGTTATTTACTGAAGAATGCATGCTGTTTTATTATTGCATCTGTTGTTGCTATTGCTGTAATTTGCTTTTGCTTTTGGGTGAAGGAGACTACTTTGCAGAAGGTTATTTACTGCTTGAAGTTGTAACTGATAGTGTGTTTAGATTGTTTTTGAGTTTTTTGTTCATACTATTAGGAGTGTTTGTTGCAGTTAAGCTTTAGTTAGCACTTTAGCGAACATTTTCATCTCTTTATTTATTGCTTAAAAGCTTTAAAGCTCCATCCATACTTTATCTTGGAGAAATAAATTTAGAACTATCTCCATTATTGTTGCTATTATTATTAATAGCAATTGTTTAAGAACCTCTCACATTAGAGTTGTTTGAGAAACTCTAAGCTACGTTGGAGTTCATATTTTACTTATGAGTTCCACTCACAGGTGATGCACTAGTAAACTGCTGTTAAGCAGCAGCAGCTCCATTTTGAACTTGAGGGTTATTTTAGTTTGCTTAAGAATTATTGCTAATCGAGTGATTAGATGTTATACTAACAGTGTTTTTGGGAATTGTAGAATTTATCAACATTTATGCTTAAGTTTGCTATGAATTATGAGGATGTGCTTGATTAGTTTATGCATGTTACTTAGTTTCTCTCTCTTAGGAATATGACTATTCTCTAATATGGTGAGTGTTTCCTTGCTAAGAATCTCTTAAAAGCTAGTTGACTACTTATAACTCTTTGTAATAATTTGAACTATTAGATGACATTGTTCCGTTTTGATTATCTTAATTATGTTGATTCCTAAAAAAATAAAAAATTTATTGTAATTTAGTTTGCGAAATTTTGAATTATACCAGTTGTTTTGAATACTTTGAGGTATAGGTTCAGGCTAAAGGACATGATCATAAGGTCTAGGGTTTTCTTCACCTGCCATGAAATTATTGTATTAAATAGAATTTCTTTATGATTAAGTTAAATCAATGCTCTTTTTAGTGTTTGCAACATAAATTTCTTCTCTTTACTCCTTTTGGAAGTATTTAAATTCTTGAGAGTTACTTACCGAATTCTTTTTACTACGTCTTTTTAACAAATAAAATTTAATTTAATTTAAATAAAAAATGTTTACTTTTATTAATCTTCTATTGACAAACGATTAGGTTAGTTATTAAATTCCAATTTCTTAGGTGTTGGAGTGTTCTCACCAATTGATTTTCTTACTTATTCGCATTATTCGTTGGCATTCAGCGAGGTATTAGAATTAGCCTAATCAAAATCCTCTAAGTTAAGACAAGGAGCTTAATTATTTTCATTAATTTCAATCATAGAATCTGTTTGATTAGAGAATGAAGGAGCAGCTGATTATCTATTATTGTTATTGCTGAGAGATTCTCTGAATTAATTATCTTCAGGAAGCTTTAAGTTATTTGAATTTTGATAAGCAAAAGGTTGAGCAAAAGAAGGTGGTTAGTTTTAACCATAGTTATGCTAACTGGAAGGACTATAAGTGTTTATTTACATAGCTTCATTATAGGTAGTTACAGCTTACTATTAAGGAGAAGGATTTTAATATTTTTGAGAATGGTTGCTTGTAACAGGAACTTATTGCTATTATTATTACTAAATTAGCTATTGCTTATATTACTACTACTGCTATTACATTTAGGCTTGCTTTTATGCAAGATATTATTGCTACTTTAAATTTTATTCGTATTCCTCATCTTACTTTTATTTTCTTAAAAGGAATTATTGTTGCTCCTCCAACAATTTTTTTTTTTATTATTCCTCAATTAGAGCTTGTTACCTCATCTACTCTTCCAATTTTGCTTTAGCTCTTTACTACTCTTCTTCCAAAAGCTATATTCTCAATTACTCCTCTCTTTATTTTTGTAGTTACCTTGCTAATTCCTCTTCATATTACTATTATTTAAGTAATTATAAGCGAATCATTTCCTGTTCTTCTTACTGCTGTTTTTTACGCCTTTACTCTTCTGCTGCTTGCTGCTATTATAAAAATATTTGTTTTTATTTTTATTCTTCCTCCATTTACATCTATTTGAGCAATAACTCTTTTTACTGTTATTCTATCAACTACTATTATTGTTGCTCAAATTATGCAATTTAAAGTTTAATAGCTTCTTAATTTTCCTGATCTAAATTTGGATTGTATTGTTGCTATTATTATTATTGTTATTATTATTGCTACTACATTTAATATTGTTATTGAATTCTTTTTTGAGCTTCTATTTAATCATTTGATTACTAGGTTTATGGATCATACTACTATTAAGGATTTACAGAAACAGGAGAAACATTTTGCTATTAATTATAATTTTAATAGTTAGCACTGTTTTAAGAATTCTAAACTTGTTAATTCTACGAAATTGTGCTGCTATTCGGATAATTGTTTGATTAGTTAACATTATATTAATTTGTAAAAGATCCAGTGGCAGTTTAAGCAGAACTATTTGGTGTTGTAGAAGTTGTATTTCTAGAAGATACTTAAGATTAAATAGGCTATTACTACCTTGGTTAATTCTAAGGGAAAATATCTTCTAAAGAACCCCCTTGTTAAACATGCTTATTTAGGAGTAAATAATAAGTGGTAGTGATATCATTATGTTTATTACTTTCAATACATTTCCTAGCAACATCGAGATCGATATTAAAGTCTTTTAATTTTTACAATATTGCTTCGTTAACCTATTAATTAATTAATTATAAAAATTAAGTAAATAATTTAAAAAAAAAAATAAACAAAAATAATTTTACAGGAATGAGTTACTTTCCTACGTATATTCCATTACTAAGATTTTACTTGAACAACAAATACCACTTATGATTGCGAATATCGTTTATTTTATATCTTTTTACAGGATCAGTATTTAAAATACAATTCAATAAATCTTTTGCTTCAGTAGAAACCCATCTAGGAATAGAAAATTCACCACTTACAATTTTTTTATAAAGCACAGATGTATTTTAGTCTTCAAATGGCAAATACCCACAGATTAAAGCAAACATAATAATACCAGTACTCCAAATATCTACGCAAAGTCCTTCATATTTTTTACCTTAAATCATTTCAGGAGCTGCATAACAAGGAGAGCCACATGCTGTCTTGAGGAGCTCTCCTTCCTTGTATAAATTAGATAAACCGAAATCAACTATTTTTATGTTTTTTTAATGGTCAAGGAGTAGATTTTCTGGCTTCAAATCTCTATAATAAATTAATTACAAATAGATTTTTATTTTTAAGATTATTTTAGTTCTATTTAAAAGAAATTCAAAAATATATTCATTAACTATTATTTATAAATTTCAAACAGCTTTACTCTTCAGATATTTAACTCTAAATAAAAATTATGATTTTGATTATTTATTTATTAATTTAATTCAAATGTGTTGCAAAACAACCAAGCAATCAATTAATCAAGCATGAGTGTAGCAAGGTAGAAAATAATGTAAAATATTAATTTTTGTAGATATGCTTAAATTTTTTGTGATATTATGAGTGTATTAATTTTAAATTACCTATGGGCTATATTGAGATTATGCAGATACTCCACACCTGAGAGGATCTGTTAGATGTATTTACAAGATTCCCTTTCGTTTATCCTAAAAATATTTAAAAAGAAATCAGTAACTTCGGGTAAAAGTTGTTAAATCTTTTGCAATCAGAACTAGTTTGCGTTATAAAACATTTGCAGAGGTTCTGAAATAGAATAATACATAATAATATAAGTATTTATACTTTTAATTTTTAACGATGTAATCGAATAGCTCTCCTCCTTACGCATATTCCATAATTAAATAAAGCTATTTCTATGTTTCAATAATCTATTATTTCATTCAAAAATAAAAATTAGATCAATATTAATTATGCCATCTTGTCATATATTTGTATTTTTCAAAAAATTATTCGCCACATTAAATCTATTTATTTTTTTATTGAGCCTTTTGACTTTACTATCAAAAAATGAAAAATTTTTCATACTCCTATCATTCAAAAAAACAGCTAATTTATGAATTAAGTGTGTTTGTTTATTTTATTTTTTTTCAGTAGCACTTAAAAATAAATACAAATATAAACAGAATTTAATCTATCTCTTTACTTCGTAAAGCTGAATTATATTTGGATGCCTCAAGATTTTCAGGATATGTATTTCACGAGCTACTCTTTCAACATCTGCTTATTCAGTTATTTTATCTTTTTCGAGAATTTTAATGGCAACCTTTTTTATTTGATAATTTTGTGATTAACTTTCAAATTTTATTTTATTAAAGAAAATTAATCTGATTCAGGTTTCAATTTTCTGTTAAGTTTGTAAAATTTCTTTAGTACCTTTTCGCGTGTTTCTATATGAGTTCCTAATTTTACTTTTCCGAAAGTTCCCTCTCCTATATTCTGCCCTAATTGTAGTTAAATTTTGAATAAAGACTAAATAATTAGAGAATCGTTTTAATTTAAAACAAAAGCATTAAGATCTATTTATAAGACTCAAGTTTTTATAAAAATGAACTAAATTCCTTATTAATTTTTGACCTGTAAGGTTAACTCAAAAAATATTTACCTATTATGTAATGGCCTACTGTTTTTTCTTTTTCTACCTATGACCCTTGCATATTTTATCTTACTTAGCTCATTTCTTCTTCTTTCTTGTTAAGATGAAATAATCTATTTTAAATTCTATCTTTATGTCGTTGATAATATTATCAATTAAAATCTCTTCGCTTTGTTATTTTCTATTTTTTTGCTTGTTTCTTCTGCTAATAAATATTGTTATTACGAAAAATTAATTTCAATTTTTAGTTTATTCCACTAAAACTTGAATTGTAATAATTAAAAACATTAAAATTCATACAACCATTTGATTTTAATGATACCTAATAGATTAACATTCACTATCATTTTTACATGCAAATTAATCTATTCATTTACTTTATCTTTTTAACTTAAATCTACCCAAATTCAATTTTCAAAGTACTTTCTATTGATCAAAAAAAAAAAAAATTATCTATCTTTGAATTTTACTTTAAAAATTTTGATAAAAATTTGAACAATATCTATTTATCAATAGCTCATAATCTATCTTTCGCTAATTTTAAATATATTACAAAAAAAAATATCTTTATATTAGATAACGACATGCAATTTTAATTTAAAAATCAATAAGGGATATTTTTTCACTTGACTAACACACACAAAAACTAGATAAAAAAATTTTTTAAATAAATAAATAAGATTTTATTTTAAATAAATTTCTCCATAAAAACATTTTAAGCTTCAACGCTAAATCACTTTTTAAAAAATAAATTTTAATAATGATTTTAAAAAAGATCAGGAAAATATTTATTCTATAATTCAATAAAAATATTAAAAATTGTTTAATTTGGAGTTAATTTAATAATAAAATTTCTTTTTATTTATTGATAAGATATTTATTTTTGCAAAAAAAAAAAAGAATTATTGGAGATTAATTTTAAATTATATAAAATGTTTGAATCTGGACTTAACTTTTCTCTAAAGATAACAAATAGCACATATATTTGTAAAATACTTTTTCACTTAATTCAATTTGTGAATAATCCATATTTGATTTTTTATTATTAATATTATTTATTTATTTCTATATTTAATTTTATATTTATATCAAATTTTGTTGAAATTGGGTTTTCTCTTATTAATGAAGGCATCAACACCTTCTTTTGATCCTGGAAGATTGAATAAACTAGAAAATAGAGTTCTTTCGTAGCTAATACCTTCTGTGATTCCTAAATCTTCAGATTTGTTAACAGATTTTTTAGCAGTCATTAGAGTGTACATAGACCACTAAGCGACTTCTCTTGCATATTTTAATACTTCTTCGTGCAACTTTTCTTTGGGATAAACATCAGCTACAACATTCATATCCTTAGCCTTTTAAGCATCAAAGAATTGACCACTTAAGATATACTAGTTAGCTCTTACTTTGCCAACAATCTTAGAGAAACGCTATGTACCTCCTATGCCTGGAATTAAACCTAATTTAATTTCTGGGAATCCAAACTTGGCATCATCAGAGCAGAAAATTACGTCTGCTGATAAAGCTATTTCCTAAGATAAATTTTAAATGTTTAATTAATCAAATACGAAAGATTTAAAATAAAATTTTACAAATCCACCTCCTAAGCAGAATCCATTAACACCTGCAATAATAGGTTTAGTTGTCTTGAAAAGAACATTATCATATACTTAGAAAGTATTAGAAATCATTTCTGTTTAAACAGATAACTTGGTGAATCTAGTAATATCAGCACCTGCACAGAAAGCCTTAGGAAATTTGGATAAAATGACAATAACTTTAACATCTTATGAGTTGTTTAACTCAGTAATGCTTTATGATAATTCTGTTTCTAACTAAAGAGAAAGACAGTTCAAATCTTTAGGAGAATTAAAATATATCACACCAACGGTCTTGTTATCTAAATACTCTATAGTAACTTTGCGGGAGTCATTGCATAAATTTTAGGTAATTTGCTAATTCAAAGATGCTACACGGTCCATTACGATAAATGTTTAATTTTTTATTTTTGATAATTATAAATATTAAATTTTGAAGATTTTTTTGTTTATTTATAATATTAGAAAAGAAATTAATTAATTCTTCAAAAGATTTATTCTGATAAATAGTTTATGAATAAGTAATCAAAAACATTCTATTATTCTGAAAATCCAATATATGCCAATATTCAATATCAATATTATAGCATTTATATCTCTCTGACATCACGTAATCTTATATTACCTCACACTTTATAATTTATATCCAACTTTATTCAAATATCAGGAAGTATGATACATGAAATAAGCATTTATTTTTTTCCATTTTCTGATTTTTTAGTCTTAAGATGCTTCTAAAAAATTAAAGTATGTATTAGTATTTTTCTAAAATTTCTAAAGTATGCTTGTTAGCTTATATTTTAAATAATACTCATAAATAAATAAATAATTATTCCTTGAAAGGCAGAAAGATTTAGATTTCAAAAGATAACTGTTTTATTTTTATAAGTTTTCATTTTTTTTTTGTTAAGTGTTATTTATTATCAAAAACCAAGTATTATCTATTATAATTTACAATTAAAATATTATTTTAGTAAATTATTATAAAATATAAGTAAAAAGACTGATCAAATTAAATTTAGGCATATTTATTTAATTGATAATTAGTTATTAGAATTTAATTAAAAGAAAGTAAATAGTTTGCATTATTTTATATTTTAATGATAGGATAGTGCTACATATAGTAAGGAGTATATAATTAAATTACAGTTTAATCTAAATTTGAAAAATAACTTTTATTATTTTTATTTATTATTTATATAAAAGTAAAAGTTAATAAAATTAATTTTAAATAATTTATATCAATTATTACTACTTGTCTATTTACTTGAATTTTCTTAAACTAATTAAATACTTTAAGGATACTCTGTTAGTTTTATTTTTTGTTCACTTTACTTTTTTTCTTCATGTTTTCTCTTTAAATTTTCATTAACTAATGCTATACAAATTAAACCTATAATTTGAATTATAAGACCTATTCCTAAGCAAATATAAACGTTATTTTAGCTATCAACACCTATTGCTTGAGCTGAAATAATAATCTATTTTAAAATAAATACAAATATTTTATAACAAATTAATTCAAAAAGTAGCTTATTTACATGAAGAACTCCAAATAATTATCCTGATTTATAAATTAATCCAGAACTGATAGTTTCTGAAATAGGAAAGGTTATTTCACATGCAAATTCAAGAGAAATAGGAATTAAAGGAGTTGCAAAAAATCCATAAAGAAAGAATGCAAAACACTAAAGCCCAAAATTTTCAATTGGTAAAACTCCCATCATAAATGAATAGCAAAAGATTGATATAACACTAGTTACTATCATTACAAACTTATACCTATGATTTTTTTCTACAATAGAGGTGATAATAGCTGAACCAATTAAACCTGAAACTATGAAAATGGCTCCAACATAGCTTGTTTCATCCTAAATTATTAAACCCATTGATTAGTTTTGTTTTATATTAAATATTCAAAAAATTAATTACTGTTGTGTAAGAGAATTTTTCTAGGTAGAAATTAATTAGTGTTGCTATTGAGTTGAAATTTCCCAAAATACAACCAAAAGAAATATATAAATATAAAAAATCCTTATCTTTGATAAGCTTAGGCATTGATTCTCTAAAAGTGGTTTTTTCTGTATTAGCAGCATGACTAATAATTTCAATTTAAAAAAATTTATTGATATTTCATTATTTTGTAAAAATTACCTTGGAGGTGTAGGTGGCTTTTCTCTGAAAAATATGACAGAAGGAATGCAACATGCAGTGATAACAATTGCTTATACTAACATTAAATCATAAATCTAATTCCTAGTATCGTTTGAGTAAGTGGAACTAACAATAAAGCTAGGAAATAAGAATCCTATACCAACTCCGATTATATTAATTAATGACAATATAGCTGTGGCCATTTATCTCTTTATATTGATTAAATTTTTTATATAAAATATGAAATTTAAATTGAATTGTAGAAACGTGCAATTTAATAATTATCTAATATTAATAAAGCTTTTACTTATTTAGGTTTAAACCATACAGATGCTATCTATGCTGGTGCATTTAGAATAAAGGGTTGACCTATAGCTCCAAAAATTTAACCTAAAATAGCCCATCCAAAGCTTTCGTTTATAAGCAGTCTAACCCAAGCTCCTAAAATAGTAAAAAATATACCAGTGAAAACCTATTATTTATTATTCAAAATTTATTTTTTGTAATGCATTTTAAAGATTTGAATCAGTAATGAATATTCAAATGTTTACTCCTATTTTCAATCCTTTATCTGAGAGTATATAATTAGAAGGAAAATTTATGAAAACGTAAATTATCATCCATACTAGTGAAGTAAGAGTTACCACAAATTAGGTTTAATCATATGCCTATATTTTTTAGTAGTTATAAATTATTACTTTATTTTTCAAAGCTATTTATAAATAAAGATTTATTACTTATTATACTTGTGATGAGATTGAACTGAATGTGATCCATTCTATACCATTCATCATATTAGGAAAGCAAAATAGAACTACAATCCACCATCTAAATTAAAATAAAAATATTTTTATAAAATTGCTATTATTTAAAACTCACAAATAGAGTGATACAGCTATAAATATTTAAATTTAATTATCTAAAAATAAACCTGTATGGATAATCACGAAATTCCTCTTCATTTTATGTTTATTTAAGAACCTCTTAAGATACAGGTTAGATTTTTGTTTCAGTTGTTATCATGTTTTTATTTATTTTTTTTGTTGTACAATTTCTTACTTAATATTACTTAATAACTAAAAATTAATTAATTTAGATGAACTTTTTTATAATTAAATAATTGCATCAACTATAACCTAAAACACATACGAAGATTAAATCCATAAGAAATCATTATTAGCATTTGATTATTTTGAGTTAAAAATGTACCAAAGAAAATAACTATTCGTTATCATACTATTTTGCTATATTATTTTGGGTATTATTTATTTTTTTCTAAAGATTTTAATCATTTAATTTACATTAATACACAAATATATATAAATCCAATCATTATGTAATTCTTTTGACTATTTTATTCTTTTTACCCAAAATCACCATAAAAAATTGAAAATCTAATGAATTAGTCTATAATTTAATGTTAACAAAACTTGTGGTAATTTCAAACAAAAAATACTCTTTTAGTAGTCTTCAAAGCTTTATTACAAACTCTTATTTGTTATTTTATAAAATAAAAATAATGAAATTTTATTGAAAAATATTATATTATTTGAAAGATACTTGACAAAAATTAATTAATTATAATTATAATAAAATTCTATATAAAAGTTTTATAATTTATTATACTGATATTTTTTGTCATTAATTACATCTTAAAAATTATAGCGTGATTAGATTACTATCTTTGCTTTTATATTTCTTTTAGTTTAAAAAATCCTTATTTTTTATTAGCTCCTCGATAAGAATTTTTCCAAAAATAACATCTATACTTATTATTGACTAATATAACCAAGAAGAGTAAAACTATTTAATTATATTAAATAAATACTGATACAATAAATTTCCTAATTTACTGGCATAATAATTTTTTAACAGAATATTTTTAAAATACTAAAATTTGTTATTTTAAAATTACATTTTAAATACAATTTAATTATAATATTTATTAAAATCATTTTTGTAAATTTTAAAGTAGCCAAAAGCAAATTATTCACTAAGTTTTATTTTTAAATATTTAATCCCATTAAATAATTTTGCAATTAAAATTGAATTATTCCTTTATAATATTAACTTATTTTGTTTGTTGTATTTTACACTTTTACATTTGATTCACTGATAATAATTAATTTATTATCATCATAAGAACATATTTTAATCTTGAATTTGTTAAATAAAATTATGATTCACACTTGTTATTTATCAATCAAGCAATTTTTCATTTTCTTAATCAAATTTTTATATTGTTTATTGGCCCTAATTTACTTGAGCTTTAATATACCAGTTCTATACTCTGTGGAGGAGATAATAAATCTTTTTGTCTCATACTTTCTTATTTCTTTTCTTCTTATTTTCTTTTTAAATCTTCTTTAACAAATAGCATAAATACAAGTCCTAAAATTTATAAAAATAGTCCTAAAGCCATACAAATATATACATTATTTTAGCTATCAATTTATATCACTTCTGTTGAGATTACAATCTATTTTTATTTATAAATTTTTAAATTATTATTATAAGTAAACTAAATTAATAATTTTAAGTTTTACTTGTAAAACTCCAAACATTTAACCAGATTTAAAGACTAATCCTGATCCTATTGTTTCAGAGATAGGATAGGTTATTTCACATGCAAATTCAAGAGATAGGGGAATTAAAGGAGTAGCAAAAAACCCATACAAAAAAAATGAAACCAATTAGAGTGAAAAATTTTCAATAGACAAAACACCCATAGCTAAAGAATAGGATAATATAGATGTAACTGTACTAATTATTATCACTAACTTATATTTTTAATATTTTTCTACTACTATAGATAATATAGCTGATCCAATTAATCCTGAAATAATAAAAACTGCACCAAAATAACTTGTATCATCCTATTTAGAATTAAAGAATAAGCTAATTTATTTTAAAATGCAAAATTACTGAAGAATAACTAAATTATTCAAGAAAGAAGTTAATCAAAGTAGCAATAGAATTAAAATTTCCTAATATGCAGCCAAAATAAATATAGAGAAATATAAAATTCTTATCCCTAATCAAAATAGACATAGACTCACTAAATTTAGATTTCTCAACACTTGCTGAATGACTAATTATTAAACACATTTTTTAATTAAAAACCTATTTAAAATAATTAGTTCATTACCTTGGAGGAGTTGGTGGTTTTTCCCTGAAAAATATCACAGTAGGTATGCAACAAGCTGTAATAAGAATAGCTTAAATAAGCATCAAATCATAAATTTCATTAGTGGTACTGTCAGAATAGGTAGGACTGACGATAAAGCTAGGAAATAAAAATCCTATTCCAACTCCTATCACATTAACTAATGATAATATTGCAGTGGCCATTTACCTCTATTAAAATTAACAAAAATAAAAAGCTTCATTAAGATTATTAATTAATTCTATCTTATCGAATATCTTAAAAGGTACTAACGTAATGTGAAAGATGTAATAAAAATTTTACTTATTAGGGCTTAAACCAAACAGCAGCAATTTAAGTAGGAGCATTCAAAATAAAAGGTTAAGCTATTCCACCTAATACTTATCCAAATATCGCCCATCCAAAATTTTCATTTATTAATAATCTTATCCATGCACCAATAACAGTAAAGAAAATACCTGTAAAAACCTTCATATAAAATTATCAATTAGAATAAATTAAGTAGTGATTAAGTTACTCCTATTTTAAGTCCTTTTTGTGAAAGAATATAGTTAGATGGAAAATTCATAACGATATAGCAAAACATTGAAGCAAGAGAAGTTAAAGAAACAACAAATTAAGATTGATCATATGCCTTTAAATTTGGATAAAGTAGAAGTTAATATCTATTACAAATTAAAATAACATATTAAAAATACTTGTTAAACCTAAGAGGAGATAGGACTAAAAGTAATCCATTCTATACCATTCATCATATTTGGAAAGCAAAATAAAATAACTATGCACCATCTATTAAAAATAAAAATGACATAAAAAATTATTAAGTTAATTGCTACAAATTAAATAAGATTAAAAATGAGAACTAAAAAAGAAATGATATTCAAACCTATAAGAATAGTCCTTAAACTCATCCTTATTTTAATCATTCACCTCTTTGATAGAGTCGGTATCGTCGACATATTTAGATATAGCTTTCATTTAATTGCTAGTTTAATTCATTATTTATTTGTCTACTTTTTCTTTTTTTAATTTACTTGATTTATATTTCTGGTTTAAATTATATCTATAAAGTCATTTAATATTTTACATTTAATATTAAGATCTAATACTATGGTCATCTTTAATAAAAAGAAGGTGAAAAGATTAAAGAATTAACCTGATTTAAAAGATTATCAATTATTGTATCTTCATTTTAATCAACTAAAAATTTGTTTTTTGATATTTGATAAATATTACTTGCCCGTTTTTTTATTTTTTAATTTAAAAGAAAATATAGTCAACTATTTAATGAAAGACTCAAATATACTTTAAAGTAGATTATTTTATATAATATTATTATAATTATTGTAAATAATAATTTTATTATGTAAATTTAGTTAAAAGACAAATATTTTAAAAATTGTAAATTAAATTTGTAAATTTTGAATTTTTTTAGTTAATTAAAGTTTAAATTATCTTTACTATACAAGCTTACTAATTTTTCCAATCTTTTTTCTCAAAATATAAATTGAAAGTAAATTTATAAAAGCTTAATTTTTATTTACCCAAATGAAGTGAGGTGACCACAAACTATGATTAATCATGAGATTAGATTATATTGTTGTGAATTATTAGTCTAATATTGATTGATTTTGATTGATTAAAATTCAAATTTACCTAATTTTAGCAGACCAAACATTTTAAAAAATCAATATAATTAAATAATTAAAAAAATTTTTTAAATAAATTTTGTTAGCTTCTTAAAAATGTGGCTTTTAATTTATGAGGAATAATGGTAACTATATTTTCCTTTTTTACTTTAATCTATTTTTTTCATATGCTTAAATGAATATCTTTTCTAACAAATAGGTTTAATTATTATTTACATAACAATTCTTACACAAATAAAGTACAGTTTTATGATTTGTATTACCACAAATTGCATTAAGAATACTATTTATTATAAAATATTTTTGATATTTTAAGATTTTATTGTTTGTATTTATTTTATTATTGATTCACTAATTAATTAATTTTGTTGATAAATCTCAACAAGTTTGACTTTAAAAATTTATTTAGTTCACTTCTAGAATATTTTTTTAAGCTTTATTTGAGAATTAATATAAGTCTATTTATCATTTAAACCATACAATAAGTAGTAGCTAAATTAATCAAATTTTGAAGTTACAAACTTGCTGAAACTAATCTGAGCTTGATTATGCTAGTTCTAAACTCTAAGGGTTTGGAGAGGATAACAAATCTTTTTGCTTCAAGTTTTCTTAGTTCTTTTCCTCTTATTTTCTTTTTAAATTTTCTTTGATAAAAAGCATAAATATTAGTCCCAAAATTTATAAAAATAGTCCAAGTGCCATACAAATATAAACATCTTATTAGCTATCAATTTATATAACATTTGTAGAAATAACAATCTAATTTTATTAAAAATGTAAAAAAATATTAAAAATCAATTTAATAATTTAAGAGTTACTTGTAAAACTCCAAACATTTAGCCAGATTTAAAAATTAATCCAGAACCTATCGTTTCAGAGATTGGGAAAGTTATTTCACATGCAAATTCTAACGACAAAGGAATCAAAGGAGTAGCAAAAAACCCAAATAAAAAAAATGAAATCAATTAGATTGAAAAAATTTCAACTGGTAAAACTGCCATTGTCAAAGAGTAGGATAAAATAGATGCAATAGTACTCATTATTATTACTAATTTATATTTTTGATTTTTTTCTACCACTATTGATAATATGGCTGATCCAATTAATCCAGAAACTATAAAAACAGCACCAAAATAGCTAGTATCATCCTATTAAATCCAAGTTATTAAAAATTATTATTTTAAAATACAAAATTACTGAAGAATAGCCAAATTTTTCAAGAAAGAAATTTATTAAGGTTGCTACCGAATTAAAATTTCCTAATATACAGCCGAAGTAAATATAGAGAAATATAAAATTCTTATCCCTAATGAGAGTGCACATAGACTCGCTAAATTTAGATTTTTCAACGCTCGCAGAATGACTACATATTAAATATTTTATTTGATAAAATTAGTATATTTTTAATAAATAATGATACCTTGGTGGAGTAGGAGGTTTTTCCCTGAAAAATATGACTGTTGGTATGCAACAAGCTGTGATTATGATAGCCTAAATAAGCATCAAATTATAAATTTCACTCCTAGTATTATCAGAATAAGAAGCACTCACAACAAAGCTAGGGAATAAAAATCCGATTCCAACTCCTATAACATTGATTAATGATAAAATTGCTGTGGCTATTTATCTCTATTTAAATTTTAAAATTAAAAAGCTTTAATTAAAATTTTCTAAATTATTTTTAATAATTATAAAAAAAGGTAAAAGTGTTAAAATAACTTGAAAATTCTAATAAATATTTTACTTGTTATGGTTTAAACCAGACTGCAGCAATTTGAGTAGGAGCGTTCAAAATAAATGGTTAAGCTATTCCACCAAATACTTATCCTAAAATTGCCCATCCAAAGCTATCATTTATAAGAAGTCTGATCCATGCACCAACGATTGTAAAAAAAATACCTATAAATACCTAAACAATTATTATTTATTTTATTCTCTTATGTATTGATTAGTTACTCCTATTCTTAATCCTTTTTCTGAAAGAATGTAGTTTGATGGAAAGTTAATTACAATATAACAAAACATTGAGGCTAGCGAAGTTAACGAAACAACAAATTAAGATACATTATATGCCTTTTATGTTTTTTTTTTTTAAAGTAGTTAAACACTGCATAAAATTTGGTCAAATTTAAAATACTTGCTGAACTTGGGTGGAGATAGAACTAAATGTAATCCACTCTATCCCGTTCATCATATTTGGGAAACAAAATAAGACAACTATCCACCACCTATACAGAATAAAAAATAAATCCTATATTGATATAATTCATTGGTAAAAATAAATTGATTATAAAAAAAAATAAATCATTTAGTTTATATTCAAACCTATAGGGATAGTCTTTAAATTCTTCCTTATTCTTGTCACTCGTCTCTATAACGGAATCAATTTCGCAATTAGGTATAACTTTCATTTATTGTTAATTTTAATCCATAAAGTTTTCAAATGTTTTTTGCTTTTTTATTTGATTTATATTTTTATATTAAATTTCTTTATTAACCCTTTTTACTAGTTATACTTTTTATAAAATAGAAGTATTAATCTAATCATAACTCCAATTGATTGATTGGTTCATTGGTTGATGGGTGACTGTTTAATTTTTAACTAAAAATTATTCATAAGTAAGTAATATGCGTTTTTGCATTTATTTTTTAGCTAATTTACTGAACTATAATTTATTTATTTATTTTGTGCTATTTCATGTGAATAAAAAATAATCCAATCCAAAAATAGAATCAATGAATAATTCTCTTTGATTTTTGCCTTTCTTATGTATTCATATTAAAAAAATAATTAAGCTGCATTGTAAAATTTGTGGTAATTATCATCGTTTGTTAAAATTTAACTACAAAAAATAAATATAAATTTTTTACCATTTTGAAAATGGATAAGAAGACATGGAAATATATGTATGTTGATTCAATAATTCTTTTAATATTAAACATTTTTAAATCCTAATTATTTAAACTCTTTTTTATTTTGCTATTTCAAAAAATCAACTCTTCGAATTAGAATGAATGATAAAAGGATTTTTTTATTTCAAAAATGACATAAAACTTTAATTTTTTAATTAGCTTTCAATTACTTCAGATAATTCTTAAATTTACTCGGTTTATTTTTAAAGTTGTAATTATTCTTGGTTTTTCCTTTTTAAATTTTCTTCAACTTATACAATAAATACTAGACCAAATAGCTATAAAAAAAAACCTAAACTTAAACAAATTAAAACATTTTTTTAACTTTCTATTTAAATAGCTTCAGCGGAAAGGATAATCTTTTTTATTTAACTTAATTTATTTACAATTTTTATAAAATAATCTTACCTAGAGTATTCCGAATAATTATCCTGACATATAAATAAGTCCTGAACTTGTTGATTCTGAAATAGGGAAAGTTATTTCGCACCCAAATTCAAGAGTAAGAGGGATTAATGGAGTAGAGAAGAATCCATATAAAAAAAATCCTAAGAGCTATACAATAAAACTCTCTATAATCAAAACGGCGGACACGAAAGTGTAAGAAAATAAAGATAATATTGAAGATATGATTATATATTTTTTATATTTATTGTTTTTTTCAACCATTCTTGTAATTATTGCCGAACCTATGATGCCTGATAAAATAAAAGCTCCTCCTAGGTAGCTTGTTTCATTCTTTTAAATAAGTTAATTAAAATTTTTTATTTGTAATTCGATTATAAAATTTACTGTAGAGAAGTTAAAATTTTTAAGATAGAAATTTATTAAGGCTGAAACTGAGTTAAAATTACCTAGTATACAGCCAAAGTAAATACAGGTGAATAAAAAATGTTTATTCCTAAATAGTGTACTCAAGGATATCCAAAATTCGGTCTTTTAAAAGCTAGCTGACAGGCTTTGATTAAAAATATAAATATTTTTAACTTATTAAAAGTATGATAATTATTTAATTAGTTACCTTGGCGGTGTAGGTGGTTTTTCTTTAAAAAAAAATAGCGAAGGGATGCAGCATGCTGTAATTGTAATTGCTTGAAAAAGCATTAAATTATATATTTCCTATTTCGTATCATCTGTATAAGAAGGATTAACTATAAATGAAGAAAACAAAAATCCTATCCCAACTCCAATAACACTGACTAAACATAAAATTGAGGTAGCCAATTATCTCTATTAATTTTTTAATATTTTTATTTTATAAATAAGTAAATTAAGCTGAATATGATTTCAATTTTATATGTAATTTAATTATTATATTTTAACCTACTTGATAAGGCTTAAACCAAACAGCAGCAATTTATGTGGGAGCATTCAAAATAAATGGTTAAGCAATGCCTGCAAATACTTACCCTAGAATAGCCCACCCAAAGTTATTGTTAATAAATAGCCTTATCCATGAGCCTAAGATAGTAAAAAATATACCTACAAATATCTTAATTAAAAATTATTATTTAATAATTATTTAAGATAAAGGTTCAAATGTTTACTCCAATCTTTAAGCCTTTATGAGATAATATGTAATTTGAAGGAAAATTAAATATAATGTAGCAAAGCATCGTTACAAGTGATGTCATGGATACAATAAATTTCGATGTATTATATGCCTTTAAAAAAAATAAATAAAACTTACTCTAATAAATATGTATGACTAATTTTAATTACTTATTCTACCTAAGATGAAATAGGAGAAAAAGTTATTGATTATATAGAATTCATCATGTTGACTAAACAAAACATTATAACAATCGACCATCTTTTATAAATAAATAAATTACATATTTAGTGAACTCAAAATTACATTTATTAAATTCTGAAAATGCTAATATTAATTAATTAAATCTAACCTGTATGAATATTCTTTGAAATCTTTTTATTATTCAATATTAACTTGATTATCTGAATTTGATTTACTTAATGATTGCTATGCTGTAATACTTTATTCATTCATATTGCTTAAAATTTTTAAAGTATTTGACTTTTTTATTAATTTTACTTTTTAAAAATGGTGAAATAATTATAAAAACTAATCAAATAATGCTTTAGAATTAGAGAAGTTAAATTTTTGAAAAAAATTTTTAATTAATTTTTAAGGATTACTATTTTTTTTACTGTATATAAATTAAAGGTGTCTCTTAAACCTCCAAATTACTCTTTGCAATTTAATTTACAAGATTACTAATAAAATTACACTTAATAATCATAATTTGTATCAAATAATAATTTAATTATCAAGCAACAAAATTAAATTCTAATAATTTCTGTTTAAAATTTTGAAAAAAAAAATAGAATTTACTTTCAAATTATAATAAAAATTTTAACTATAAATAGTTCTATTTTTTTTATAGATTTAATCAAATTGCTAAAAAAATTTTTCTTATTTTTATATTTTGCTTGAATAAAAAAACAAAATACTCAAATTTTAAAACATATGATGCACAATTTTATTATTTTGACAAATTATAATAAGCTTTTATATATAATAATCTATTAATTGGTAGCTTTTAAATTTCAATTATTGATTGAGATATTTTCTGAAAAAATAAATAGAAAGTCATATTTTAATAACTCTTTTATTTTCTATTAACATATAAATTTCTCAATTTGCTTAAAAAAAGAATTGTTTCAAAATAATTAATAAAATACAATAAAATTAGAATTAAGATTTATTTGTTATAATTATCAATAGTATTTAAGTTAGAATTATCAAAATAAATTAAAATACTTTTTTAGTGAGAAAACTTTTATTTTTAAAAGAAAACTATTAAAATAAAAAAAATCTATTATTAATTCAAAAATAAAATTAAAAAAAATTAATAAATTAATTTATCCTCAGCTCACTCACTGACTAGTACAAAAATTTATTTTATTTAACCTTAAAATAATTTACAAAAAATATTAAATTTTAAACTTTAGTTTTAAATAATATCTTATAATCCAGTATTCTATAATTATTAAAATAATTATAGAATATTAATCAATTATTTATTAAATTATTATCATTTAAAGCTGTTTGTTTTTCATAATTTTTGTATTATTTATTCTAGCAAATATTCTAAAAAATAAATTTAATTTAATTCATATTAATTAATTTATAAAATTTATTATTTAAAAATAATAAAATTATAAGAAAAATATTTATTTAGTTACTAAAAAGATTAATAATAGAATTAATAAATAATTAATGATCCTACTAAAATAATTAGACTTTATTATTTTTATTTATAAAGTAATGAGAAATTTTATATTATTAGTTAGATCTTATGAGGATCTAAAAATTATTAGTTATTTTTATAAGATTTATCAACAAACAAAATAAAATTTTAAATAATTTTAAAATGACTTAAAATTATAAATGAATGAATGAAATTAATACCTCTCTTTTAAAAGAATTTCAAAATTAAAATTCCACTATTTTTTTGCAAATTTAAATTTATTTGATCCTCTTTTTTTGTGTAGATTTAAAAAAATGTTAAATCCTTCTTCTATTTCATTAACAAAATTATAGCGTAAATTTTAATTATTTTAAAAAATTATATTTTTAAGTTAAGATATCTGTATTTAAAAACCAGTAATTTAATAGCTTTATTAAAAAATAAAAAATAAGAAAACAAAATTAATTATATTTTATAAAAAATTAAATAAATGACAACTAATTTTACTAATTTTTACTACGACTGCTTTTGTGCTGAACTAGCTAAAAGTGGTAGATCTTAATGTAAAGCATGCTATAATCCTATTGAAAATGATAGCCTAAGAATTGGATATAAAATTTATGTTAACGAAGAGCATTCTGTAATAAGTACTAAATGGTATCACCCTAAATGTGTAGTTCTACCAGAAAAATTTACAAACTTAAAGGTATGGGATATTGAGGGAATAGACGACTTAGAGTCTAAATATCACAAAGAAATAAAAGAATCACTTAAAATCTAATAAGGAAAAAAAGATTAAAGAGTCTAACATCTCCCAAAAATAACAATTAGAGAGTGTAAACCTACTTCAAAATTTAACTAATAAAAAACATTCGATAAGCAGTAATGGAATAAGTTTGTTTCTTATAAGGAAGAGTTTAATAATATGGATTATAAATAACTAAAGTAGTTGTTGATTAAAAATGACTCCTGCACTTTTGGTGGTAAAAAGTTACTTGCTAAAAGATGTGCTATACTGAAGATGATTGGGGTTGTGAAACACTGTCCAACATGCGGAGGTAATAGGATAAGATTTTATTTTGCTGATGGCTAATATTATTGTCCAGGTTATCTAGATGATACTAATTGGGTAGACTGCAAACAATGGTTTGATGTAGATGAAATTAAAGGATACGATTGGATAGAGTGACAAAATGATAAAAAGGATATTTATATTTTAATTTATTTGTATATTATATGTCTAGTAAATATTCTATAAATAATAAAATATTAACTTAATACTTTTAAAAGATTTAATTTATTTAAAAATAATATATTTTATTCTTTTAATTTTTAAAAATAATTCATAATTAATTTATTATTTTAATCAAAAAATACAAAAATGTATCAAAATTTTTTATTGAAAATTAAATTAATGTATTTATTTTTGCATCATATTATTTTTGAGAATTAATATTAATAAGCTATTTATTTTTAGTAAAAAGACAGTTGCTATATTTAAAAAATTAAAAAAAGTCCGCGTTATCAAATTAAAATCATCAATTAAATATATACGTTAACTAAAATATATAAGCTATTATCATCCATCAATTCTTAATAACAAAAAATTATATAATTCCATTCCTAAATTTAAATATTTTATAAATTTGATTTTTTCATTTTAGATAAAAATATAGATTTGAAATATCAAGAACCATGATATCGTGATTTATGATATTTCAAATAATTTTTATATTAATAATGAATTTTTTTTTTTCTAAATCTTATCAACAGATTTTAGGAAAGAAAGTGAAAAAATTTCAAGAAATTTAATGAAGATTCAAGGTATTTAGTTATAACACAAACAAACAAGTGAAATCTTAATTTTTAAAATTAATTTAAAAAAAAAAAAAAACTGTCTATGGACGGATATGTAAGTAAGTAAGTAAGTATAAAGAAAATAATAATTTTGCATTAAGGTTTTAGCTTTGTAAGATAACTTTTTAACCAATAAAATGAAAACTTACTTTTTAAAATAGTAAAAATATAATTTAGATGTAATTAATAACTAGGTTTTTAAGATGTAAAAAAGATGGTATTTTGGTTTAAGTCAAATTTAATGACCATTAGATTATAAAAGAATTATCAAAAAATCTTATGGTAATAAAGCAATATATAGTTTCAAACTGCTTCTTAAAGAAAAATTAATAAATCAATATTCCTTCTCAAAATATAAATATAGTAAATAATAAAAAAAAGATAAAATGAGATAGATTATTTTCCTTATTTTATTAGTCTGCTTAATAAGCTCTGCCTATACTTAAATTCTTAGGCCACAACCCAAAAAGCTAAGCTTGAAGAAATCCTTTTTTAAGAATTTCGCCTACAGCTATAGAGAGAAATTAAACTTAACTACTCAATGCAACAATGTCAACATCACAGAGCATGACGGAGTTTCTTTATCTGGATACTTAAATGTTGGTATTTAGAACTCTTCATCTGCCTTAGGTTTCATTTTCTTTGGCGCTAAAAATCTTTCTATTTCTGAGTTGAGAAATCGCCCAACTATCATGTGGCTTAATGGTGGTCCTGGATGCTCTTCTTAATTTGGTAATTTCTTTGAGCTTGGTCCTCTTAAAGTTTTTTAAGGAGAAACTAGTGAAGATTTTTATTTTGAAAAAAATGAATATGCTTGGTCTAATGAATATAATACTATATTTATTGATCAACCAATCGGTACAGGTATTTCTTATGCCGAAGAATTTTCATAAATTCCTGTTAATGAAACATAAGTTGCTGCTTAATTTTATCATGCCCTTACTGAACTTTATGAAAACACAAACGGATGCTTTAATCAATTAGGCTTAAAACCTGAAAATTCTCCTCTTTTCATATATGGTGAATCTTATGCTGGAAAATACATTCCTTCAATAGCTTAAAAAATTGTTGAAGAAGGAAACAAACTCAACTTAAAAGGCATAGGTATTGGTGATGGATTTACTTCCCCATATTATGATGTCTAAGCTGTTAACTAATATGCTTTCGATGAAGGTTTGATAGATACCAGTTAATATAACTAAAACTTATTGTTAGTTTAAGCTTCACAAAAGGCTATTAACGAATCTAATTGGTAAGCTGCATCTGACTACTTTAATTAAGTTGTTGGAAATAGTTGCCCAAGTGGTGTAGATGTCTATAACATTTTCCGTTCTGAAGAACCTGATTCTTCTGCTCTTGATGGCTTATTTAACTCATAATTTGGCTAATAACTTTTCCATATCTAACTCAATAAGGATTATGAATAGTGTGATTCTTAAGTTTATGATGCTCTTTCTACTGATTTCATTTAAAATAATTGCGTCTAAAAGGTTACTTACTTACTTGAATAAGGTATCTAAGTTAATGTATTTAATGGTGATTTAGATTTAATTGTACCATACTATGCTCCTTAATTGTGGATTAACACTTTGGAATGGTCAAAAATCTAATAATACAAATCAGCTGAAACCTTAGTATGGAGAAATAATTCTACAATTTATGGTACAGTTAAGTAATATGATAACTTATCATTTGTTATTGTTTTTAATTCAGGCCACATGGTACCTTAAGATCAACCAGAAGCATCCTTGGATATGATTAAAAATGCTGTAAATTATGCACTAAATAAAGCCCAGAAAGTATAAACTTCTGAAATGTGATCAAAATTAACAAATTATATATGAAAAAATTTAAAATATATGTATTAAATTTTTTAATAAAACCTTTTTTATTGTTTACATTAAAAAATTCAATGTTCATTTAATAAAAACTGTCCAATAAATCGTTTTATTTTTATTCATTAAATTAAATATATTTCATAATTTTTCAAGTTTTACTAACTTTCTCTATTTTTTCAATGAGATAAACATTTTTAATTAAAAAATTTAAATGAAAGAATCCCCTAATTGTTATTATTTAACTAAAATTGATCAATTATATTATATTTAAATGTAAAAATACAGTAATAAATTGAGCTTAGTTTAATTTCAAACTAAAGATAAATTATTTTAGAAATGATTAAAATATTTTTAAAGCTAGGAATTGTTCTCACATTAGTATTCCTGATACATATTATTTATATGTAAAGTAATATTAAGTAATAATTAAAAGACGATGAGGCTAACCATTCAAGATATTTTCTAAAGCTAATGGATTAACCCATAATTAGCAATTAAGCTACAAAAAAAAATAAAATTTCAGTTTGTAAAAATGTAGACTTGCCTGATTATTAGGGAATTGTAAAGTCTGGATTATTAGATGTTGGCATAACAAACTCTACTTCCTCACTAGGATTTATTTTTTATGGAGCAAAAGGAAGAAAAGAAGAGGAGCTATTTTAGGTGCCCTTAATAATTTGGCTTAATGGAGGACCTGGTTGCAGCTCACAATATGGTAATTTCTTTGAAATAGGTCCTTTAATATTAGAAACAAATGATGAAGAAGATGTAGAAAATTATTTAAATACTGAGCCTTTTTAATCAGAATTTCAGAAAAAATACAGTTTTATTTAAAATAAATTCTCTTGGTCAAACGATTACAACATAATATTTATTGATCAACCTATTGGGACAGGTATTTCATATGCAGAAAAAGACGAAGAAATTCCTACAAATCAAGATTAAGTAGCAGAGTAATTTTACTATGCTTTGAAAGAGTTTTATTCAACTAGTCTAAGCTGTTTCAATCTAAATAAAAGTTAACTAATAGAAAACTATCCACCACTTTTTATTTTTGGAGAGTCGTATGCTGGAAAATACATTCCTTCTATTGCCCAAAAAATTATTAAGCAAGGAAATATATTTAATCTAAAAAGCATAGGCATAGGTGATGCATTTATAGCTCCAGAAGTTATATTAAAAGAAATCCCATAATATGCCTATGAACATAACTTATTAAATGAATAATAATTACAACAAAGCTGGGAGGCGGCTTAAGAAGTTTTAGATTCGATTAATGATCCTTAGAAGTAATAAATTTCACGTTTATTATATTGGAGATTTATTCGTCAAACTAACCCTAATAATGTTGATGTATATAATATTTCTCGTAAAGAAGGTGATCTTAAAAGTAGTTTGACTTTAGAAAAGTTTTTTAATGATGAATAATATGGAATTAGGTAAATATTTAATTTAAAAATGCTTCCAAATTCAGAAAAAAAATATACCAAATGTGACTCAAGAGTCTAGAAGTCTATGTCTATTGATTTCATGAGAGCAGATTGTCTTGATAGATTTGATTATCTATTAAATAAAGGGCTAGATATAGTGGTCTATAATGGAGATCTAGATATGATTGTCCCATATACTGCTCCTATTTAATGGATTAAAGATTTAAAAAATTGGAAATTTACAGAATAATTTTTAAATTCAGAGACTAAATCTTGGCAAATAGGCGAATAAAGCTTTGGAACTATCAAATAATTTAAAAATTTATCTTTGTATATAATTAGATAAGCTGGACATATGGTACCAGAAGATTAAAGGGAAGCAGCTTTGGATTTGCTCAAATAAACAATTTAGAGAAGTTTAAATAAATATTAGAATATTTGAATAATTTATTTAGAATACATATACTCTGAAATATATTTTTTCAAGCAAGGCCCCTTATTTTACCCTATATATTCTAATTATAAAATAATCATAAAATATTATTTTTTTGTAAAAATAAATTTATAAATATGATAATCATAAAATACAATAAATAAATAAATAAATAAATAAATAATTTAAGTAACGAATAGATCAATAATTACTTAATGATTGAGGTTCATATATGTAGAGTATTTTTATTCTGTAGATAAATGAAAGATTAATTTTTTCCTCATTATCTTTAGGCTTAAGTGATTTAAATATTCTAATAACTTTATCATATCAAAAATCAAAAAATTTATCAAGTTTGTTTGAAATAAATAAATAAATAAATAATTAATTTAAAAAGAAAAAGAAGAAAAAAAAAATGAGTTAATAATAATTTTCCTCATCCTATAAATTTTAGAAATATTGGGATTGCAAATACCATAAAGAACACGAAGATGGAATCCATATAAATAATGTGTTTATTGGTAAGAATTACGAAGGAAAAACAAGATTCTATTGCTAGTTCTGCAGTGAAACAGAAGATGAAATATGGGCGAGAGCTAGAAAAGAGGATAAGATTAAAATAGCTTATTTAAATATTATTAAATACAAATAGGAAACAGTTGAAATGCCCGAACCTAAATTAGAATAGGTTATGCCACTTGATCCTAATATTAAAATGAAATGCAGAGAGCAAATAAAGGCTTATTTAGAGACAGAATAAAAAGATTTGTAAAGATTATCTGAATTTATAAATAACTTCTAAGATAATATTTTGGCTGAGATAGGTAATTCTAAATAAAGGGCTCTTACTTATTATAGTGAATTAAAAAATCTTGGATAAAAATTGGAGGACAGATACTATGAAATTGTAGACTGCTCAAAAATATCAGAAATTATAAATGGTAATGAAGACAAAGAAACCTTACATGAACTGTTGTAATAGTTTATAAATGAGAGATTGGATAACACAAGTAACAACAAAGAGCTTGATAAACTTTGCAAGGAATTCAATGATAAGCTCAATCTTTACACTAAAGATTAAAGTACTATGTTATCTGACACCATTGTAGAATACACTAAGAAAATAACATTCGATTCAAATAAGATAGCCAGAACAGATAAATTCGAAGATGATGTGAATAATTGTATGGCAAAACTAAAACTTGGTAGTCAAACTTAATAGAAGAAATAAGCTGTTCTGTTTAATAATATCAAGCAATCTAATTTCTAAATTGAAAATCACGATTCAAAAATAGAAACTTTAACAAGTTAAAGTGATTTATGTTTTGCCAAATTTACTAAACCTCTCGATTTTAAGCAATGTTACTAATTCATTTTTAAAATGACAAATTTAAACTAGAATAAAGCATTGAAGGTAACCTTAGGCGTGGGTGATAAAGATGAGCTGAGTGGCTTAACACACTATAAGACATTTTTCAATCAATCAGATGACAGATGCAATTTTGTCTAATAGGGTCAAGATCTCTCACTTCCATCTTCAGAATCTCCTAACGAAATAACAGTTGTCTTGAATCTCAATCTGAGCAAAAACAGGTTTTATTTCACTGATAAAAACAGAGTGTCTCAAAATCTTATGACAAAGAGAATTCCATTCTCCCAAGAAAGCAATTACGGATTGTATGTTCACTCTCAAGGCTAAGCCAGTATCACCCTCCTTCATTATGAAATAAAACAATAAAGCTGATTAAATGAATAAGTTAAATATAAATTAAATAAGCACAAATATATTTTATGTAAGTGGAAATATATATTATATGTAAAGTATTCATTTTTATTTTTTAGATTTTAGCACATTCGAATAATTATTTGCAAAGAGGAAAATAAAATTCTTTTAATTTTAAAGTATCTTCTCCTTCTTCTTATTTTAATTAAAAAATTATGGTAATTAATGCAAGCGTATCTTTTTTCTTTATTGTTAATTATTTTGTGAAGAATTTAATAAAATTCATTGATTTTATCAAAAAAAAAAAATTGCAAAACAAAATTTTTTAAAGTATAATTTTGATTTCGTGGTTTCGTTTGAAGAATTCTTAAATTAAAAGACAGTTTTTGGTTCAAACAAACTTCTATATTTAAAATATTAGAAGCAAACAGGTTATGATAAAATATTTGAAGCAGAAATTGATTATTTTTTGGTAATGTTATTGAAAGTATAATAAATGAAACATGTAAACATGTAGTAATTTAACTAAAAATAAATTTAATTATTTCATTATTTGAGAACCATAGCTTCTCTTTCAGGGCCAGTTCCTACCCAAGAAACTGGAACACCTAGTAATTCTTCAATTGTGCTGAGATAATCCTTAGCTTTTTATGGTAATTTATCATAAGATCTTATTTTAGAAATGTCTTGATTCCATCTATTAAAAGTATTTTAATTTAATTATATTTTTTTTTGTAAATTTAGAATAATTATTTATTTACCCTTTGACAGTAGTATATTCAACCTTTACTTAAGATAACTCTTCAATAGTTGAGGGCATGAAATGAATTTCTTCTCCATTGACAGTATATTTAGTAGCAATTTTAATTTCGTCAACTTAATCAAGAACATCAAGCTTGGTGATATTTATTGATTAATAGTTATTAATCATATGAGAGTATCTTAATAAGGGAATATCCAACCAACCGCATCTTCTGGGTCTACCAGTTGTAGTTCCGAATTCATGACCAACCTTTCTCAAATGTTCACCATTTTAATCTATTTAAAAAAAATTATTTTAGTTAATATGAAATCCTTTGAGATAGCTATATTAATATTTTACCATTCAATTCAGTAGGGAAAGGACCTTCTCCAACTCTAGTGGTGTAGGCCTTAACAATACCGATAACAGTTTCAATGTGATGAGGAGCAATACCTAAACCAGTGCAAACACCACCAATTGATGTGTTGGATGAAGTAACATATGGATAAGTACCGAAATCGATATCTAATAAACAAGCATTAGCACCTTCAACTAAAACTCTTTTTTTTTTTTAAAAAAAAATTATTTTGTGTACTTCTCATTTTTTTTTAAAGATTATTTAGCCTTTTTAAATGTAGAATTAAAATTTTTGGATAAACACTGTATTTCATTCAATATTTTTTAGATTAAAAAAATTTATGTTTGATGTTTTTAAAATAAATTAATATGCTTTATTTATTTATTATTATTTCTCTGATGTTCGCGCTATTTAATTTAATTAATCACTGTATAATTTTTTTTATATCTTTCATATCTTTTTGCTACATTTTTTTCTAAATGAATTTTAAATTATTCAATACCTCTTTCCTTGCTTAATTGCTTCATTCATAAGAACGACGGTATCAGTAATCATATTGTTGGCAAGCATTCTTTCTCTTAATAACTTGATTTCTTACAATTCTTCTTCGCTACCAGCATTAACTCCTTATTCAGAAAACTTTCCTTGGAGGTACTTGTATTTTAACAAGAAAGTATCCCAATTCTTTAAATCTCCAACTCTTAAACCATATCTGTTCATTTTGCTGGCATAAGTAGGACCGATACCTCTCTTTGTGGTACCAAGGAATTGATCTAAATTTAATTAAAGGTTTTGTTGAGTAAATTTAAATATGGAGGGGTTTCGATGAAATGGTTGATTATTTTTGTATGAAAAATGTAAAAATTAAAGATTTAAGCATTTTACTCTTAGAAGAAGATTCACTCTTAGAATCGGCAGCAATAGTAAGGGAAGTAACCAAGTGTGCTCTATCGGAGAGAAGAAGTCTACCCTTGTAGTTGATGTGATCTCTATCGAGTTATTTAAGTTCTTCGAACATAGTTTATAAGTGGATAACAGTACCATTACCCAAAACGTTCTTGGTGTGAGGATAAAGAATACCACAAGGAAGTAAGTGGAAAGGGTATTTCTTTCCATTGGCAATGATAGTGTGACCTATTTGAATAAATTTAAATTATTTTAAGTAAAAAAATTTTAAAAACTTTGAAAATTTCTATTTTATGCGTTTTTAGTTATTATAATAGTGCTACTATTTTAATTGAAGGCATCAAATCTTATTCTCTAATTTTATTTTTTTAAAGCTTAAATATATATTATTTACCAGCATTAGCACCACCATTGAATCTAGCGCAATATTCATACTTTTCAGCAAGAATATCTACAAGTTTGCCTTTACCTTCATCACCCCATTGAGCACCTTTATAAATTAATGATAATAATAAGATTAGTTTGTTCCAAGTAGAGATAAAAATCAATTCAAAGGGATTTCTCTGCTAATTAATTAATATTTTCTAAATTCAAGTACCTAAGACAACTGCAACGTTGGATTTAAGGCCATTAAGGCATCTAGCGGTTTACTTAGCAACTGACATTTTATGTTTTAGTTTATGGATCTTTTTGTTTTTTGATACTTATTGAATTTATTTTTACGTTTATTTTATTATTTTATTTTGCAAATATCAAAGATATTTTTAAATGCCAATTATGCTATTAATAAATAAGATTGTTTAACAGTCTACATTCTACATATTCTTAATAAAAGAAGGAATTATTATCTATTCTGTCAGATTGATTTTTTATCATTTCTTGTGCACAAGAAATCAAAATAACCTTGTCTATTTTATTCCTAGCTAATAACAAAAACTTTTTGGCAACTTATATGAAGATTTTCATCTATATTATTTTTATCATTTTTTTTTTAAGCTTTACTCTTTTATGCTATGTAAATTTAGTGTATTTAGTTTAGGTTAAAAATAATCATATTTTATGGGTATATATATCTTTTAATTAAAGATAGGAATATTTATTGAGATACGAACTGAAAATATTTAATGATGGTATTTAATTATTCATAAATTCCATAATTTCTTATGAGAAAATAAATTTTGGATAAGAATTTTAATGATAATTTATAGGAGAGAATGTCTAAATTTATTACTTCTTTTATTAAAAATGTATTTAGATTATCTACTATTAAAAATCTATTGTTTTTCAATTAATTTAAAGCACATGATATAATTTGAGAAACAAAATATTTATTTTTTTATTTAAAATTTTATGAAAGCTAAATAAATTACATAGATAGATAGATTGATACTCTTTTATTATCAATATCCTTTATAAAATATATGCAGATTTATTTAGATTATAACATAAAAATTTAATTTTATTTATTTTAGATTTTCAATTTGTGTTACATAAAACAATTTATTTATTTTTAAATGAAAGCTGCTGATTAAAATTATTTGGTTTAAAAATTTTTGTTTGATTAAAGAATTTCTAAATTTTTGTTATTTTTTAAATTAATTATCATGCTCCATGAATTCATTTTACATAAAATTATAATCATGTATAGTATAGATAATTTTAAGGTAAGCTCTAATAATTCAAAATACTAATAGATTATTAGTTCATCTCATTGCTCTGCTCTTTCTTTAAGATAATCTTTCATTGTTTCAAGCTTAGTAGCAACTATACTTTATACTTCTTCAATAATATCTATTTGCTCATTCCTAGTTATTAAAATTTATAATTAAATTAGAAAACTGTAAATAAACTTAAAAATGTATACCTAGCCTAGGTGTCGGATTAATATTAAGTGCTCCAATCATTACATTATGATACTTTTCTTTTTAAGAGCTCCTAACTAGATGATATAGCTTCTTCAGCATTATTAAGTCTACTTGTATGGAATGCATGAGATGCTTACTTTTAACTTAGCTCGTTGTTAAGAGAGCTAATGAGTAAATTAAGGCTATTAATTGTAGAATGAAGTTCAGACACTAATTTGTTAAATTCTTTAATAGCACGATTTTCTGCTTCTCCGTCTTCAACTAATGAAGCAGAAAGAGATTCTCTAAGTTAACTAAGCTTATTAATTACATTATCTAATGAATCTTATGAAAAAGTAGAAGCAATTGAAACTAAAGAAAGAATAGGATTGCTTTTTCCGATTTTTGCTAATTATAAGAACACTTCTTATTCTGAGGTTTCTGGGGAAATGCTACCCACCTTCTCAATAATTAAATTTAAAGCCTTTAAATAATAAATAAAATATATCATTAAAAGAACTATTTTTTTATTTAGCTTACTTCTATAACTTATTCTGTTTCTTGACTTCTTCTTTCAAAATCTTCGTTGTCTCTAGATCTTGCATCCTAAATGCTGCTAACTCTGTCACTTAGCAAGGTAAGCTATTAATTTTTATTCCCAATATTGGCACTCAATTAACTAATTTCAACCTCAAGGATTGCAATATTTTCAAGGGCATCTGTTTTTATAGCGTTATTGTCAGTTATGATACTATTTAATCTATCTTATTCAGATTCACATTCCCTACTTCTTTCAGCTTGTAAGCTATCTGCAGTTTGTTACTAGGATTATATATCAGAGTTTATTTCAGAAATAACCTTAGCAACTTCTCCTAAAGGAACTCTATTAGTAATTTACAATGCTACAGTATCTAGTATTCTTTTACCAAAACTATGATTTTCTATCTATTAATATTCAAGAAGAGTTTAATTTAGGGATTTTAATACATTTATGAGCTAACTCACTTTTAAAAATCTATATTAAATAAATAATCGTAATCACATAAAATCATTTAAATATTTTAGCAAAAAATAAGAAAATTTAAAGTTTATATTTATCTCCATCCATAAATTAGATTTCTTATGATAAATAAATTATATTATCAAATTAATACAATTTTATATGCCTCTTTAATTATTAATCATTTTTTTTTTCCAGTATTTTTTTTAAAAGAGTTAGCTTGTGCTTATAAAAAATAAAAACATTTAATGAATCTTGATAATTGCTCTTTAAAATCTAAATAAATCATTTTTTTAAATTCTACTTATTAAAATATTAAATTTAGCACGTTTTTAATTAATGAAAGCAATTTCATTTATTTTATAATTTTTTTAAATAATAAATAACAAGCATCCTTCAGTTTGATAATATTGAATATTTTATTATTTACGAACGTAGATATTTTTTTTGTTATAAGCGTAAAAATTATAATTTTTAATAAATCAATACTTTAAATCAGCAATTTGTTTAAAATTATTTCTTTTTCTTTTTAAAGTATTTTAGTTGCAGAGAATACCATCCAAAACTGATAAAAAATATTTAAATTAAATTAATTATTGGTTAGCGTAGTCAATCATTTTTAATATTTATTTGATCTTTAAATGTACTATTATGCTTAATAATTATAACAACTAAATTACCTTTTCAAGTTATGAAAACACAGTGAAATGTTAAGTTACAGGCCTTTTCAAAAAAACAGCTTAAGAGAATGTAATATTAAGGATAAGCAAGAATCCTATAATTGCTACTTATTTCATAAAAGAAAATTTCAAAAGTAAATTCTAATGTTTTTGATCTTTTTTGGAAATTTGTTTAATCGCTTTTTGATTTACTTATTATTTTCTAAATTTTAGTTTTGATTGTATGTTGATTCATTGTAATTCACTTGAAAATATTGACTGATTTAATTAAAATAGCAAAAGACTTAGTGAACAAAAGCTTTAAAGATGTTCATTCAATATTTCATTTTAATAGTCGAAAAAATAGATTAAATTAAAAACGGCATTAGAAATATTTTATGATATTAAATTGAAAATCTTTTTTTTTATGTAAACAGCAACAAATAAAATGATTTTAAATTAATTTATTTATTTTAAACTAAATCAAACTTAATTAAAATTCTTCATATTTTTTGCAATATTTTTTCTTAATATAAAGTTTTATAAGGATAGATCATATTCGTTTTCAATATAAAAGCAAAACGCACTGCTAAAAGGTTTACTGTATTCATTCATTCACTTATCAAAATAATCTTTCACTTTTGTTAAACAAAGAAATCAAAAATATTAAGAAAATAATTAACAAGAGATCTAAAATTCAAAAAGACATTTTATTGTTAATTCTAAAATCTTGCACATAAATATGAATAAAAAATTATTTGTAGTTCTTATTACCTTAGCAGTTGTTTTCGCAACAAGAAGAGAAACAAATGTTGCTTTGGCTGAAGTAAACATTAACTTTTAGTGATTTTAAATACATTATTTGACTGACAGAAATACTTTTTAATGTATCTGAAAATGCATATGAATGTCAAAATTTAAAAGAACAAGATATTTTATTATTTATACAAATAATTGCCATTATTTTTGAGCATTCTAATATGATAATTTGTTTTTTAGCAATCTATTAAATGTTTAAAACCTTTTACATACATTCTTGAAAAACAAAAAACTATTTGATATTTAATTAGGGCCTTTAATATTATCTATTAACATGATAATCAAAATTTAATAACAAATAAATGAGTTCTTTTTTTTAATATTTTATAATAGCAACATTTTAGAAAACTAAATATTTAAGCTTATATCAAAATCTTGCATAACTAAAACAAAATTAAACAACTTTTTTCAATAAAAAAAATGATATCAATAATAAATCTAATCATATTTAGATTATTTTTAAGCTTAAACATTTAGTTAAAAATATTAAAATATAATAATTTAAAACTTTTAATTTATGTTAAATTCGTAATTGAAAATGTTTTTTACAAAATTATTTTATTAGATGAGAAGATCTGCATTTGGAGCTACTATACTCAGTACAATATAATTAAATTTAGCAGCTATGTATGATGTAAGCCCTATAACTACTCTAGTTGATTAAATTTTGCAATCCTTATAAGAATCTTAAGCTGCTGCTGATTATAGGAATTCTACTAACTAGGTAAGATGTGATTAAAATATTGAATAATTTAGTCGCTAAATTAAAGATACCTAAAACACTATCTCAAGTCTATAATCTCAAATCAATTCAAACTAAGATAGTTTACAGAGAGATAATTATGCTCTTTAACAAGCAAGTGAAGACTATGATAATGTATATATTTGATATTAAAAATAAATATTTTTGGTAATTTAACTATTATTTTTACTTAAACTAGACTGATATTAGCATTGATAAAGGTACAGTAGATAGAGAAGATGCTCATGAAAGATGGGAGTAGTCTGATAAGGAAATAACAGAAGCTTTAAACGCTTTAGATGAAGCTACTAAATTAATTTAACATATGGTTCATGGTGTTTCTTTTGCCCAAATTAAATCTAGATATGATAAAGTCCTGGAAAAGCTAACCACAAATAAATCTAAACATTCTACTCTATTCAAACCTTTAATTATAGCTTTGTCATAGCTTTCAAGCTAATTAAATAACGATTCAATTTAGAAAATACTTAATTTACTTTAAAATTTGAGGTAAGCATTAACAGATGCTTAAGATGAAGGACGTGTTGCTGAAGAAACAGCCTAAAATTTATGGTAAAAGTTGCTTGAATAGCTTTAAATTAATAAATAGAAATATGATGATGAAAAATAAAGATTAACAGATTAAATTATTTCTATTAGTGCATTGCTAAACCAGTAAAAAAATTCACTAGAAAATAACAATAATTCCCTTGAAAATTTCATCATTTAGCTTTAAGATGAATAGACTCTTTGCTAAAAATAATCACTGGATTATGAGGATGAAACTAAAGAAAAGTAATTAATTTTTAAATAATTTTTATTTTAAATATTTAAAAAATTAAATAATTAATCAAGTTAAAAAGAATCAGCTATTTTAATGGAGCTTAAAGAACATTTAAACGAAAAATTCTCTTAAGTAGTTGAATTTATTTAATGATTATATTGAAGCAAGCTCTTAACAATATCTTTAGAATTTGTAAGCTCTAAATTTTTGTTTTTGTTTGAATTACTTTGTATGAATTGCATACCTATTAAAATAAAATCATATACAAAGTAAATTTTGATAATTTATTATAAAAAAAAATAAAGCATTTTTTAAATGTTTTGAAATCTATTTTTTATATTTTAATCATGATTTAAAATTTAAGTTGAGATTTTTTTTCTGTTTGTAAATATTTATTTTATTATTAAATTAGAATAAGGGCTTAAAAATCATTCGAATAAAAATCATTATAATTTTGCAAGAAATTGCTTACTTAAATTATCTGATTTGTTTGTACAAATTTATATGAATTTCATGATTAATTAAGATTAAATCTTCAAAATTAAATAAAATGTCTTTTTTTTAATTTAAGCATTATAAAATTGGTTTAAAAATTTTTATCATTATTTAAATTTAAGTTGATATATTTTTTTGTTTTTAAACATTTGGCTTAATTAATTTTTTTTAGTTTATTATTTGAGAATGTGATAAAAATCAAACTTGATGTTGATGTTGATGAATAAAGGTCATAATAATTTTGGTTTGAATTAGTTTGTTTACATTATATGTTTTTATTTTTACTTATTTATATTTATTGACTAATTAAAATTACTTAGATGAATTTGAAATTAATTTGTATGATATTTTCTTATTTGATCAACTTTTTTTAACATAAAGTTAATTTTTTTTATATAAATTATCTGTAAAATAAATATTAATAATTTATTAAATTAAATTAGTTTTATGTGTTTTTAAATTTATTTTTATATTTTAATTACTTATATTAATTTATTTTGAGATAGATATTTTTTGGTTTGTAAAAATGTATTTAAATTAATTTATAAATAATTTTTTAAGAATGTTTAATTTAATTTGTAAATATTTTGTTTGATAAATAGAAATTTCTTTTTAAAAATAAAATAAATGGGCTAAAAAAGAGTATCAGAGATTTAAATAGAAAACATAAAATATATTTAAGAAAACAACATTATAGATTCAAAATACCATAATAAGATTGTTTTACAATGATTTAGTCATATTATTAAATTTATATAGGTAATATTATTATTTATAAAATCATATAAAAGCATTGAATTTCAAATCTAAAAATAAATCTACTCATTCTTAATAAGCTGAGTTTAAATAGCAAGCTATCTAATATGTAGCAAATCAAAGTTTAACTAGTTTATAATAAAGAATTATATTAATATTAGTTATTTTTTTTTGAATTCAGGTTACTCATTATAAAGAGGGGAAGTCCTTATCAGTAGCATTAAACACTTTTTGGCCTTGCTTGGAATTTTGTCTGTTACCACCTTTGTGATTTTTGCCACCCTTATGGTTTCTGTCCTACTTATTCATGGATCTGTTACTATTACTAGAAGGTTAGTACAAATTGTTTCCTGAGGACTTAGTGTTGTTGTTTAAGTTATTGACATTTTTGTTTACGTATTATCTTCCATTTTAGTTTTATTGTTATCTGTTATTTTTCTAAAACTGCATATTTCTACTCTATTTTTACATCTACATAAGCATTTGATTCATTATAATCATTTATTGTTGTTATAATTGTTATTATTGACGAGGATCAATAGTGGTAGGGTAATTGTCACGTGAAACCCTGAAAGTGCTATTTTTAAATTTTTAAAATAAAATTTTAGAAAATTAAATAAAGTGAATTAATAAATTGTTTATTACTGGTTAGGATGTTATTGAGGATGGGGCTATTAAGCGGGAGCAGTGAACTATTCTTCTTCAATAGAGCAGTCAATGGTAACTTCTTTTTCACCAATAGTGTATTTCTTGAAGAACAATTTATCGAACAAAGCTTTAGTAATATTCTCTTCTTAATTAGGTTCATTGATGGTAATCTTAATAGAATCAACTATGTTTTATTGTTCTGATTTCTGTGATTTTTTATATGATTTAAAATAAATTATTTATAAAAATAAACTATTTTCTGAATTGTGAAATTAATCTATTAAATAAAACTGATGGCATTTTAAAATAATTATGTTACATTTTTCAATTTTTATTTAAGTTTTATGAATTAATTAATTGGTTGTTTCAGTATATTTATATCTTATTTAAAAAAGGATAACCAATCAATTTACAACTCAAATTAAAAAAAAAAATAATTTTTTTCTAAAAAATCAAAGTTTTTATATAAATTGCAAAAATATTTTTTACATAATAAATAGTGTGTGGCTTAATGTCTTGTTCAATTAATTGTTACAATTCATTCTTTAAGTCTTTATCAATATTTTTAATGTAGAGAATATTTCTAAGCTTTTTCCAGGTAGGAGCAACAGTCAATTCTTGAGGACTATATTTAATGACGTCCTTTAATTCATCTTTTTTCAAAATCTATTAATTACAATAACATATTTTTAAGATTCAATTTAAGGAATTGATTTTTATTCAAATTTATTTACTTCATCAAGTAATTTGTGATCAACACTGATTTCTTAGACTGATTTCTCACTCAAAACACCATTTAAATGAACAGCATTGGTGGTTGTATTAACAATAAATCTAGTTAAGTGAGTGTTTTTTTTGAAGTTTTCCTTTTCAAACAACTCTTTAATCTTTTTAAATGATTATAAAATGATTAGTCAATTAATTATTTTTTATTTATTTTTCTTAGTGATAAAAAATAAATAAATAAATAAATAAATATAAGTAAGACTTAATTAATTTTGTTTGCGATTTTAAGGAAGAACCTAAAATTTTTATTATATTCATGGTAGATTTAATGCAAAAGGTTATACTTTTGCTATATTGTTAGTACTATGATAAGTGTGCTAGTGCAAAATATATCAGTTTATGATTTAACAAAGTAAAAATAGAATTTAAGAACTTAGAATGAAATTCTGATAAAAATTGTCATTCATTCATTCATTTTAGTTTTTTATAATTAGGCAAAAAAGAAAGAAGAAAAAAAAGAGATAAAGAAAAAACTAAAAAATCAAAAAGAAAAAAGTATAAATATATTTGCTATCAAATAATAAGGTAAGTTCAAAAATTAAAATAATGAAAAAAAATATGTGAAAACTTAGAAAAACAATCTAATTATCTATCCAAATATCTACTGCTAATTATCACTCCTTAAATTTAACAAAATTACTTTTGAATTTTTGATTGATTGTCTTCTTAAAATTATTCAATTTTAAAATATTTTATTTTGAAAAGCGTGGGTGTGCATATTAATTTATTGCTTTTTTCTAAATTTTTTACTCTTTTCTATCAAAATTATAAAAAGATTTTTTTTTTTTCTGAAATTTTATATATCTATTTATCTAAATTCTATATTAAATCTACACTTAAATATCTCTCCTTTGAATAAACAAACTAAACTAATAAATGTTTTTTAATTGAGTAAGGAGACTCTTTCTAAATTAATAAAAATATTTTAATAATTATTTGTTACTTTAGCGATGACCTTTTGTTGCTTTTCTTCAATTTACTAATGAATATTATTAAAAAAATGCTTATTAATTAATCTAAATCAAGTACAATTAATATAATGAAATCATCTTTGTATAAGGTATCCTTTAACTTAGCGCATTGCTTTCATTAAATAATTGTTCTTAATGACTAGCATCTTTAAATTATTTCGTTTTTATTGTTTAACTTATTCTACCATGAATCTTTATAACGATTGTAACTAGATTGCGCATATATGCTTTTATTATTATTTTAATTCATATATTTATATCATGATTGATTGATTGACCTACTACACTCATTTCTTTTCTCTATTTTGCTAGATTTACTACTAGTTATTCATTTGATCATAATTTAATTCTATCTCATTTTAACCTTGTATAATTCTTGTTTATAAAATATCAATTCCTGAAATATTATTCCTTTAGAAAAATCATTTTTCATATCTTTAAACTGTATCGATCAGCATATTTTCATCTAAATTAAATGAAGACATTTAATAAATTTGTCCAAAGATTTAGCTCATTAATCGTTTGGTAGATGACTTATGAATTAAACAATGTCTACTTAAGCAAAGGATACCCTAAGAAAATAAAATTAATTTTAATGTAAATACATTCAAAGTTGAAGTCTTAGTAGATTGTGTTTCTTTATCTTAGTCACCCATTTTCAAATTATAATTTTTTTCTTACTCTATTTTATTAATTATTAATTTTTAGAAAATCTTCTTCAATCAATACTTTTCTTTGACTTTTTATCTTGTATTCTATTTTGGTACCTAAAAACAATATAAAGTATTGCAAAAGGCCTATTAGGAACCCTTAATAATTTTCATTTAAAAATCAAAGTAAAATTAGTTAAACTGTATATTATCTATCTCTAATCGGCAATTTTTGGACTTAAAGCTTGTATTTATTTATTTGTACATCCATCTCCCTTTATTAAATGCAGTATCAATTTCTAAACTAATTATTTTTTCGTGTATAGCGTGGCGATAGCTTTGTTAGAAAGCTACACTCACACAAATCCTCATTAGGTTAATATAAAATCAGCATGTATAATAAGTAAATATTATTCTAATATATTAAAGCATTCTTAATCTAAAGTTGTTAAATTAAATAAACATATAATTTATCTTGCATCGAAGTTAGCAAGTAATTATTGTGCATTTAACACAAAACATACACTGCATACACATAAATGTTCAATATTTCATAAAATATTTATTTCTTTAATTTCTAATTTTTTTTTTAAGAAATAAAAATAATTAAAATTTTTTTTATATTAAAATGTTAAATTTTCCTTCAATTTTAATACTGAAAATGTTTTCAACATTAAAAATTTTGATGGTTAAATTAAATAATTAAATTAATTAATTAATTGGTTGATTTTAATTTATAAAAATAAAATACAAAATTTAACTTCAATTAATAAAATAAGTGAATATACTAAATTATCAATAACTTAATGCAAATTAAACATTTTTATTTGCTTTTTTCACAAAAGTTGTAGTAAACTTAAATTAGACTATTCTATAAAATTCATTTTTTCATAATATAATTTGCTAAAAAGCTGAAACCTTTAACCTTGAGCTTATCTTAGACATCTTAAACCTTTTGTTAATGCTCTTTGAAAAAAAAAAATTTTGAAATTATTCATAATAAAAAAATATTTACCTGATTTACATCTATAAAAGCCATAGATGTTTGTAAAAAGCATTCCAATTGTAAGGAGATCTAATATAAGCTATTATTATTTGAATACAGAAAATCATTTATTTATGTTTGTAATTAAAAAATGAAAAATTAGTTATTTTATAAACATAATCTATGATATTTGAAAATCATTCTTTCTTTTAAAAGTTGAAAAAGTCAAAAAAATATATTGAATTCTTTTTTGTTGATTTTTAATTTTAAAAGTTTAATCAAAAAGTAATTTATTTTTTTAAAAATTAAGATTCATAAAATCTTTCTTATATTTATTTATTTAATAACACGTTTTTGCGCTTTATAAGTTTTTCTATTTTAAAATAAATTTTATTTTAAACATTTACCCAGAAGGGAGTCAGGATATGAAACAGAGCTACTAATACCCAAAAGATAAATGAAACAAGCTATGAGCTCCAGAAAAATGCATAGTCTACTTAATTAGGCACAAATTTTTATCCCTTAGTCTCATACTAGTACACTTCCTCTCCCTTTTCATTTTATATATTCCACCATCTCATTCCTACTAATAACCTACATTCATTTATTATATTTTAAATATATGTATTTAGCTTTTACCATCATTCAATATAGGGTGCTAATTTAGTAGTTTTTAAAAAATTTATAATGTAATCTATACCTTCCTGTTATGTTTTTTGTTGTCCAAAAATCTAATGCGTTAAATACAATCACAAGGACAAATATGAAAATATTATTATCAAACTTGTACTAAAATAAGAAATACCTATTAATTTAAAATTATTTAATTTCAAAAGTATTTAGCAGCAACTAAAATTCTTACACTATTAATGATAACGCTTTAAATAAAAAAGTAAATATGCAGGCAATAGGATGACCTGATTTAGACAGATCATATGCAGATGAGCTTATTGGTAGTGAGTCTTGTCCTCTAATTTCAGATTAAGGTGCACCCATATCAAGTATACTATTACTCTTAGATTTTTGATTGCTTTCTGGAATATTTATAGTAGTCGAATCATTAATATTATAATTTTTATCAGCTATCAACTACTATTTATCATTAACAATTGCATCATCATTAATTTATACGTTAAAATCAAAATTCTAGTTTATATTTCAAAAAAATATTAGTATTTGCTTAACAATTTATATTTGATTCATTTAAAGCTTTATAATAAACATAATATCTATTATTACATCGTGCATTTTTGTTCCTTTACAAGTTTTATTATCTATTATTTGCTTGCTTGTCTTTTTAGCTAGGTAAAAGGAATTTAAAGAGTAATTAATTAATTTTTTAATTGATATTAAATTAATTGAAATTATCAAAAAACAAACAAACATATATATACATATATATGTATCTGCTGATTTTGAATTAAAATGATAATTAGTTCTAGAATTAAGTAAACAAAATATGTTGTAAATTTATGTAATAATAATAGCATTGATTAGTTGCAACATTAAAATGTGTTATTATACTTACATCTAAAACATTATGTATAAAATATGTATTAATTTCAATAAAAATTTTATTAAATTGATTTTTAAAAATAAATTCTAACTCTTTTTGATTTATTTCTAAGTCAAAAATCTTATTGAGTATTTATTTTTGGTATTTTTAAATTAAAATTTATAAAATATTCAGTAATTTTTATAAAAACCTAAAATAAAATAAAACATATTTTGTTATCGAAACTTAGGTTAAAAATAAAATTATTTATTTAACATTTTTTTATGCCTCAAATTAATTTACATTTTAAAATTAATTTTTTAACATTTAACAAATGTTGCAGCATATTTTAAACCAAATCTTTATATTTGAGCTATTAAAGTAACTTTGCTTGGTAATTTGTTTATGGAATAAGCATACTGGAATCTTAAATAATTCTATATCTATAAATTAAAAAAAAATTAAAAAAACTAAAACAGAAAAGATTTAATTGATAATAATATGGAATAACTCAAAACATTTATAAATATTTATCTTTAAAAACTTAACTTTTTAAGTAATGAAACAATATAGGGCTTGATTTACATTAATCTTGAAAAACCTTTTCATGGAAATTTACTCTAGATTAGAATTTAAGGTATTGAAGAAATTAATATTAAATTTTCTGAATTTGTTGGTGAAGACGATTACATTACTACCTACGCAAAGGAGTCTAATAATTTTTTAAATTATAGTTTACTCATCTATGACTATGCTAATGGTTCTAATAGAAAAGACTTTTAAATTGAACCTGGTTAGTATTAAATACCTTTTTAACTAAAAATTGCAGAAAAGCTTCCTTCATCTTTTTTCTATGAAGAAGAAGGAGATAAAGGTTCATTAAAATATGTACTTACTGCATAAATTCTCTCAAATAAAACTAATGTAAAACCTCTTAGTGGAAATAAAGAAATATTTATAGGGTAAAAAGTATAAATGTAATAATAAATTACTTATACAAAAATTAGAACATCTACATTTTGCTGTACCTCTAGCTTAATTAATTATAACGTGTAACTAAATAGTAATTGCTTCTCTCCAAATGAAATTATCAAGGTAAGGTTGGATATAGATATTAGTAAATGTAGAGATAAATTATCTAATTTCACAGTTAAGTTTATGAGAAGACTTGAAATGAAAGCAAATAAAGGTACTTCAACAAAAACAGAAATTAAAACAGAATAAAATGCTTGTGTTCTAGTGAAAGGTAGTCGTATTTAGTAAGTAGTCGAGTTTTTAGTATAGAAAAATATTAAATTAACTTGTTAAGGTTAGTTAATTCAATTAGGTTATTATATTGAAATAGTTCCAAATACTACTAAAAAATGTTGTGCAATTGATTAAAAAAGCTTTTTTGTATAAATTTACATAATACCTGCTTAGGATTAAATTTAAAATGATAATGATACACCATATGAACTTGTGAATAAAAATTGGAATCCAGTTTAATTAAAATAAATTTGATTTAATTTATATTAAATTGCTTAAAAATAATAAGAATTACATTAGCAATAAAAATGAGTGTAAAATTTCAAAATTTTTTTCTGAGTTTTTTAAAATTTTATAATAAATTTTTTAACTATTTTTTTTTTTAAGAAAATTTATCTAGGTTAAAGAAATTTTAAAAGAAGAAGAAATAAATTTTATTTTATTTTATCAAGATTGGTAGAATTATTTATATTATTTTTATCAAGATTTGTAAAACTATTTTTATTATTTTTATTAAGATTTGGAAAATTATTTATATTTATTATTTACATTTTTAGAAAAATAATTCAATTAAATTATAAAAATTAACAATTTTATATAAAACAAACTTATTGATTTTAAAGAGCTTAAATATTTACATTTTGATATGATTCAAAATTAATTTTAAAAATTACTTAAAATAAATAAAAAAATATAAAGACAAATTAAAAATAGTATTATTATCTTTGATCATTATTTATTTTCATATAAATCAATTATATTGCTTAATTTATTTTCATTTATTTTTAGGTACTATTTTTTAAAATAAGTTTTTAATTATTGTGTTTTTATAATTTAAAATGAATAATGAATAATGAAATAAATAATTACTTTTTTATCCAAATTATAAATGCTAAGATTGCCTCTTGAGTCACCTGTTGCTACCTTTGAACCATCTAAACTCCATCTGCACTTGTTTAGAGCAAATTTATCTATTTTAAATAATATTTATAAAGTAAATTTATATTATAATTAATTATACCTTCTTATTCATGGTAAACTGGATTTTCGATATCTTCACATAAATCCCAGACATCTAAGTATCCTTCGCCATCAACACAACAAAATAGTGAAGGATTAACCTAATTAAATGAATAATATAAATATTTTTATTAATAAATTTATAATATGAATACAGGATTCCAGGCAACATCATAGACATAATCTTCAGAGCAATCAAATGTAAGTACTTTTTTAGGTTTTCCACTGACTTTAGGATTCCATAATTTTACTGTCCAATCAAAAGATGAAGTTAAAACCATACCAGAAAGCTTTAATTTGAAAAGAAAAAAATTTTATTTTAATAAATTTATTATAGATATTTGAAATTTACTTAATGAGAGCCAGTTGGATCATGACTAATGCTCAATGAAGAGATAGGTGCATCATGAGCATGAACAGCTGCTACCATGCTTTGACTATTATTTTATCTGAATATAAAATTAAAAAAAATTGTTGAAAAATAGTATTTACGTCTTAGAGTGTAACTAGGTTCTATAGAATGAACCATCTTCAGAACCTATGTAAAAATTATTAGCATCTCCTTAAGGAAATTGCATACAAGTAACATTTATATCCTATTTTGTTTTCTCAGGAGGAGTATAAGTTAATTAGTCAATAGTTTTAGAAGGCTAAGTAAGCATGTTCATATTCCAAACGCAAAGTTTACCATCATTTGAAATAGAAATAATATTATGTGCATTTACAGAACCGACTACATCTAAAGAGTATATAGGATAAGAATGACCAGTTGTGAATGTAGTTCTCTGTATAGGTGTACTCTTAGCTCTTAAATCCCATAAAACTATTTAGCCATTATAAAGTCCACCAAGTACGAGATTTTCTTAAAATGGATTATATTTGACACAAGTAACTTAAGACTAAATTTTATTTAAAATTATTTTAAAAAAATAAATAGATAGTAGTATTTTTTATACCTAACTGAAGCAGTAGAATTCAGGTCTTGTCTTTAAAGATAAAGACCACAAAGCAACTAACCCAACAGGATCATTTATATTTCCTTATTCATTTTGGGAATAAGAAGCTAGAACTAAATCATTTCTCTAAAATAATAAAAATTCATTAAAAAATTTATTATTTAAGTTAGAAAAAAAAATTAAAATGTAATGAAATTACATGAGGAGACCACTCAATACCAGTAACTACTCTGTTGGTACCATATTACTGATCAGTAAGTTTGACTGAGTGTTATAAATAACTTTTGATACCTGTTCTTTAAAAATGTTTAATTGTAAGTAAAATGCTTGTTTTTTAAATTAAATTTTACTATTGTAAATTTGAATTGCTTTTATCTCCAATAACATCAATTAAAGCATAGAGATTGCTGTCGTCTTTGTTAGTAATTGCCTATGTTAATTTATATAAATTTTAGCTCCAAATTTAAATTAATTATTAATTAATTAATTTATAAATAAATTTTTTATTGATTTAAAATATATTTTTATTAAAAATTTACTTTTTCTATTAATCTAGAACTTCTATTAAAAAAATCTAGGAAATTTTTAGATTTTACAATATGACTTATGTCTTCTCCTGTTAATTCAACTTTTTATATTTACACATCAAAATATTTTCAGATAATTTATTGAGTCTAATTATATTTTTGTAATACCTTTAGAAGGTAGGACAGGTTATTGTAATGCTTTATGAGCTGAGGCAGCTATTTAAGAAGAAACTTGATGAGGATTTTAGAATACATCGGGGTTTTCAATTTCCACTTAAACATGTTGGAAATTGCTTTCTGATTCATTTCCAGTTCCATGGAAAAGTTTATGAGTTTGTTGTTCTACTTCTAAATCGCATTAAATTTCTCTTTCATAATGAATTTTTTCCTATCATATGATTTAAGGAAGAAATATTAAATTTGAATAATGTATTCTTGTTTTAAGTCAAAATAGGAAATACTTTAGGAGGAATGCTAATTTCTATAACTTATTTATCCATTTCTAAATTGAAAGTCCTAAGTTTCTTTTAGGATGAGCTACTTGCTTCTTAATGTTAATTAGAAATATTATCTAAATGACTCTAACTTGTTTACTAGCTTTCCTTTTATTCTTCTTTATCTATATTTTAAACAGGTTACTAGCTAGTCTAAACATTTCCTACTATTTATTCAGTTGTTCTAGCAGCTGCTCTACCTTTTTTTAATCTATTATACAAAAATAATTTAATTTTAAGATACTATTTCTAATTTTAATTTTTGCATTTATTTATTTCAAATTATATCTAAGCCTATTTCCCTCACATATTCTCATAAAATAACTAAACCTAAATAACATTTAGAAAATCTAAAAAATATGTTTACTCCTCAAGCTTTTTTTTGTAGTCTTCAATATTTTTGCTCATCTTTGAAAGCTAGTTGGTTCTCTGATTTTTTTTATTTATTTGCTGTGTTTACTTTAGATCTAATAATAATAAAAACGATATCTTGCTAATTAAGTTATTAGGTTGATTTGAATAAAATTATCAAAATTTTATTTGCTTTTTTAATTTTTCAATTTGTTTTAAATTAATAAAAAGTTTTTGATAAACTTACTTTTTTAATTTCTTGTATTTATTCACAATTCATTTAGCTGACATAATTTAATTCACATTCAATTTTTATATAAAAATTATTTTAAACAAGCAAGCAAACAAATAAATAACATATAAATTTTTTAAAAAGCTTTTCTTTTTAGATAAAATTAAAATTTAGAAAAGTGATTTGTTAAAAAATAAATATTTTTTATCATTTTATATTAAATTTTTTAACATTTGCACGATTTTTATTTATAGATTGAATATATCAAAGTGTTTCTTTCTTTAATTCATTGTTCATCTTTTTCTTCTATTATATAGTCAGAAGGTAAAATCATTCTTATAAAATCATCGATTGTTAATCTTCCATCCCTATCTTTATCATGTTTTTCAAAGATTTCATCTATTTCTTTCGTTGTATAACCATAAGTGAATTGCTGCTTAAGATCTTCTTAAGTTATATCTATTTGTACAAAATAAAATTGATAGTTAATTAAAATTATTTATTATTTATTAATATTTTTTACATCCTTTTTGATCTTCATCTAAGTGATTAAAAACTTCTTTAATACGCTTTAGAGCTGTCCTTGGTAAGACTCTCTTTCTTTTAATTACTTTTTCATCTTTTTCCATCAATAAATCCTTGTTTTCTGCACTAAATGTTTTTATATACTACTTAATCCATGTATTTATGAGCTTTAAATTATTCTTAGTCAATGACGGATAGAGCTTAACAAGTAGTTACTCAAAACTTACCATTCCCTTTTAATCAGAGTCTAAAAAATTAAACAAACTAGCTGTTACTCTCTTCATATGAGGTTTATCTTAAAATGCCTTAGTAAACTCTAAATTATATAAAACATAATTAATATGAGATTATGAATAAATAAATATTTAGTTCTATACCTTTTATATTAATATGCTGATTATTACCAGCCAACTTATCAAAATATTCTTTTAAACTGAACACTTATTTCCTAGTTAGAGTATTTCCTTACTATTACATCATTAATTTGTCTTTAAAATTATATAAATTGAAAAGAAATTACTATGATGATAATATTTTTTGAAATTCCTTTTTTTGGAGATTAAGCTTTCATGATTTAAGGCAGATTAAAATGCGATTTAGATTCTTACATTTCTTTATCTCCATACTTCTTTGCATGACTATCCAAAGCTTTTTCAATTATATCATTTTCTATTTACTCTTCAATTGATTCAGGCAAATTGGAATTATTAGGATTCTATGCTTAATTTGTTAATACACCTGGATTTAATAATTTAGGAAGACTTTATGCTTTTTATTTATTAAAGCTCTTTGTGCCTTACATGTAAGAAGAGGTTTTTCCATATTTTCTAATTTATTTAAAAAAAACAATTTTTTAAAAGTCATAATGAAAATAAAACTTACCCTCCTATAATTTTTTAAATATCATTATGATAATATTCAGATTTATTAGCTTTGTTTATCATTTTAAGCATTTCTTATGCATCATCTTCAGTATATCTCTTAAAATGCAAGAATATTTCGAAACTTTCTTTTATTTTGTACTAAGGTTCTAATTTAAAAAAGTTATTCTATTATAATTTATTCTAAATAATTGTAATAAAAATTACCAAATCTTGCAAACAGTTCCATAGCCTTACCATTTCCTTCAACCCATTCTATAATTCTATAAGTCAATAAAATAAATAAAATCTACAATATTTTATTTAAGTAGTTACTCTTTTAGCTCTAATGAATTGTCAGCTTAAATATCTGATTTTAAGAACATCTAAAAATTAGAATAAAATAATTAAATAAATTTCATCTAAATATGATAAATGTACAAGTTTAGCAAATTTTTCTAAAGTACTATAAGGTGGTAATTCAGTCTCAGTTAGCTTGCAATAGCCCATAATAATTGATTTAAATATAATTAATAATTCATTTAAGGATATTCCTCCATTGCAATCCAAATCAAAGAGTATATATAAAACTATTTAAATATTTTTAATGTTATAATAATTTTATAATATCTTTAACTAAGAAAAGAAGCTTCAGTAAAAACAACCAATTAATATAAAAATTAGAATTTAATTAATTAGTTACAATGTATCTTATTTATATAATGAGTATATGATGTAATAACAAGAACGCAGAGAAATTCATAAACTGACAGAAGACCTATATATTATTTTAAAATATTTTAAAGAAAGAAGATTGTTAGAGAAATAAAAAAATAGATTAATTATATTTTATTTTTTATATGAAATTCATATTTAAATTTAATGAATTCTACTTGATTATTTGCAAAAGTGTCTAAATATATACATAGCATTTGTGCGAGTAAAAGGAACTATCTTACAAAATAAAGTTATATCTAAGAACGGAATATTACTCCTCCTCTAAAACTTTTCGTAAACTTATCTTATGTCATTTAAAGACCCTAAATATATCATTTATAAATTAATTACTATCAGCTTTGATAGTTCAAGCTATAAAAGCAAATAATTTTTTAATAGTAAAATATTATTGTAATTTACAAAAAAGCAACTATCTTAATGTAGGATGTACATCTTTATTTAAATCTACTTTCAATTCAAATTATCTTATATTTTGAGGAATGTTTTATAATCCTCCTAAATCTTCAGTTCCAGAAGAATTTGATGAAACTGACCCCATAAATGTAATTATATTTTAATACCAAAAAATTAATTGTTATTTTTTTATATTAGTTGATTTATTAAAATAATACTAAATAGAAAAGTTTCTAAAATTAATAATTCAATCAAAATTCTTGCAAATAATCTATAATATTAATACAAGCACAAATATATACATACAGTATGAGTACATGCTTCTAAAAAAACTAACATTTACTAAAATTGTTAATCTTTTTTATATTAACTACTTTTTAATATTTTAAAGTAGAAAAAAATAATATTTAATTTAAATTAAAAAAAATATTTCCATGTTTGTTTTTTAAAAATATACATAAATTTAATAAAATAATTATAAATAAATGAAATTTACTTTAATTTATTAATTAATACAAAAGTCATCTTCTATATCAATTAAATTAAAAAAAATTTTAATTCTATTCAAAAAAATTTATTTTCAATATAATTTAATAAAATTTTATTGAGAGCATTTTTAATTTGCAATTTATTTTAGAATAGATTAGATAAAAATTAGTTAATATTATATTTTTTTAAGTAATTAAAGATTTATTATGTTAAAAATACAATAAAAACCCATTTGGGTTTATTCTAGGATTTGTTTAGAACAATTTGATTGATAAAAATTATTAATATAATTAAATACTGAAACTATTCAAACTCTATGTGCTTTAATTATTTTTAGAAACTAATTAAAATAAATATTTACCATTAAATTTCATCAATATAAAAATGCTCAATTTTTTGATTAAAGAACAGAACTTTTGAGTTTAATTTGCTTTTGATGTGTTTACCTTAGAAATGAAATAATCTAAATATTTGTAATAAAATTTTATATAAATAAGATGAGTGATCGATATAAAATCAAAAAATAGCGGAATTTCAAAAAAAATAATAATAAAGCATTGCTTTAAAAGCTCATAAAAAAATAAATGAATGATTTCAAACTAGAAAAGAGATGACGAAAAGACAAGCTTATCAATTAAAATAAATGAATAAAAGAATGGAAATTTGAAAAAAATTGATTGTAAAATAAATTATTGATATAAATAAATTAGGTAAAATATCAAAAGAATCTTGCTTGGCTAAGATTTATAAGAAACTATATAAATTATCAAAGATAATTAAAGTGGTATAGCATATAAAAAAATTCATTTGGTTTTTAGTAAATGTCAAACACATGGAGAGCATTTATGTCGCCACTGCATGATGAAAAGTTAGCATTAACTAATAACAATAAGCAGGATGTTTCTTCTTTTGTTCTTTCTTCAAGGCAGACTCCACAGAAGAAGAAAGATCCCTCTATTTTAGGAAGTGGGTAGTTTAACGAAGGTCCTCCTACTTCAAAAACAAATGACTAACACTCTCAAAATGCATTAAAGTTTGCTGAAAATAACTCTTCTGAGATTAGAGAATAAATAGATGATATATAAAATAAAGTAGTAACTCTTAAAAAGAAAATTATGAGCACTTCTCCAGAATAATACCATTAAAATATTATTCACAAAAATTAGAACTCTTAGATTTTATAAAATTTTTAACAATAGCTGTCATAAGGATAGTAGCAACTATCTTTTGCATAGAATTTAAACTCTTAAAAAATTAACTAGCTTTCATAAATTCAAGGCCCTGCTACAGAGAGATCTACAGGAGGGTATATCTTAACAGATACAGAAAGAAGAAAATATAAAAAAATTAGTATCCTCCCAAATGAATTTACTTAGTACTCTACCGCAAGATCTGTATCTAATAAAGGTATTTACATTATTTTACATAGAATTCATTCTTTTCTAGTTCTTATTTCAAATTTCAAATATAATTTACCCGTCTCTTGTAGAGTTTACTATAGACTAAATAAAAAGTCATATTTTTTTAAGTAAATTTTACATCAAATAAAATCATTTATCGACCAAGTTATGTTCTATATTTAGGCTTACCATTTTTTTTATAAATTTATTTTATAGCAGGAAGTAGTTAGGTAAAAAAAAATAGTTTTTTAGAAGACCTCGATAACGCACATCTAATTGTAAACAACAATGTTAATCCATTCCTAATCTCCGAAGCAGGAGACTAATCTAGCCTCATGAGCAAACTCCTACCACATAAGCAAACAGCAGATGCTAATATACCATAAAAAGAAGTAAGAATAAAAAATTTACAGCCAAATTATATTTCAAATAATTTATTACTATCAAACTTTTTATTTTCTAGGATAGAAAATCTATGATTAAAATTAATCATGTTATTTTTTTAAAAAATTACCAAATAGGAGCAGAACGAAACTGAGATGCTAAAAAGATGCATGTTAAAGATATAATAAAAGCTAGAAAAAGAAAAATAAAAAAGAAGAGAGCTGAAAATGTTGGTAAAACAATCTAATATGAGTATTGGAAACTTAAGATAAGATATAAACAATTATTAACTTGATATTCAGCTTGTAAAATAGCTAACTTTAAACACGACAAGAGGTAAATTTACAAATTTAATTCGCTTTATTTTTACTTATATCACTCTATTAAATTTTCCTTTACTTTACTAATTTATTACTTATCAAAATAGCTATTGAAAGCAGAGTAAGTCAATCTAATCTTCGTCCTTCTACTACCACTGCTGCATAGTTAACAACAGCTAAAAAAAACCCAAACAATTCAATGTCTAAGTTATCCAAATCTAAAGAAAAACTTTTGAACTTAGTAAACATTTCAAATGTATAATAAACAAGTAAAATAATTAATAGCTTTTTTATCTTATTTTAAAATAATTTGTTTGTTTGTCTAAATTGTTTTTAAATTAAAAGAGTAAAAGTCACTCAATGGCTTGAAAGTTTTTGCAAGAAGAAAATCTAAATCTGTGAGTAGCACAATAAATGATTTTAATAAATAAGGTATTCTCCATATAGATTTAAGCTCTCTTGATTCATCAGATAGCTCATAAGAAGAAATTTAACTAAATAAATAAAACAAATAACCAAACATTTCTAATAGCAAAAATCTTTCTTATCACCCTACTTATCTGAAAAGTGAAGGAGAGACAACTACACATTTATAATAAGCATAAGTTAAAAAACAATAAAAAAATCGCCTTAGCTAAGAGGTAAATACGTTTACTAATGAACTCAAACAAATCTAACAGTAGAAAAAAGAAAAAGCACAATATTACTTAAGCAAATTAGATAAAGGTAAAAAGCCTTCATTAATTGATACAAGCAGTAGTGTGAGCAGTAGCAATATGAGTGCATTGAAATTTTTACAATCAAATTAAATAAATTAAAAACCATCAAAATTGTAGAAAGCAACATCTAAAAGTACAAGTAAAATAATAAATACCAGCTCAAATGGTAAATCTACTTATAAACCAACTATCAACTAAGATAGCAGTAACATGATGATGAATTAAATTCTTGATTCTAAAGCATAGAATTTGTAACTTTGTATAAATACTTCTGGATCCTCTGTCGTATCGAATATACATACTCATCATTAGCAACCTATCTAGCGTAGTGAAAGCAAAGACATAATATAAAAGAAATTAAATGAATTCAAAAAATTTAAGGAGGCCTTAAATTCAGAAATTACAGAATTAAAAAAAGAATTTGATAGCAACGATCCTTTTCTCGCCTCTTTGAATTTTGAAAAACTCAAGGAAAAAGCCCTAAAAGATAAAAAGACTTTGCTTGGATTAGATAATTAAAATATAAACAATACTGGAAGATTTAATAGTGCATAACTGAATTAAAATTAGCATGAAGAAACTGAAACGGTTAATTATATGTATGAGAAAGAATAAAATAATGATTAAGATTTTTAGACACCAGTCACTCATGAAAGAGGACCATAATCAGATGCTACCACTCACTAAAAACAGAATATAAATCAATCTCATTGTAACAATAACAACCAGAGAACTGCTAGCAAAACTACAATTAGCGAATCTCGAGAAACAGCTTCATTTGAAAAATAAAAACAATAAATTCATTCAAAGAATTTTAGCAAAGAACTTCTTTCACCTTCAGAGGATATTTTAACTATACATCAAAATAACTCTCAAATTTAATAACAAAGTGGATAATTTTTGAGCAACATGCTCATGACTGAGTCATACACAGGAGATGAATACATAAATAGCGATAGAAAAAACACAAAAAGAAATAATACCTAAGAGAAATAAAAGTAAGAGTATAAAATGTTTTAGAATCAGTTAAACTATTTTAAAATGCAAGAAACTCTAAACAAGCATCTTCGTCAATATGAATCTGAAATCCTTGAAAAGTAGGCAGCTTAAGAAAATTAAAAATAGCTTAATTAGCAACAATCTTAACAAATAGATTAGAATTTTACTACAACTGGAAACCTAGGATCAATTTCTTCATCTGCACCTTCTGTTAAAAATAATTCTGATTTAACTGCTGAAAATTCTAAGAAGTAGACCTAAAACTTTCAAAATTTAGTTATGCAATAAAATAAGCAGCAAATGTAGACTCTTATTAAGTAACAGTAATAGCTTTTAGCATAATAAAATCAATGTACTTTTAATGTAAATCAAAACAACATTAGCCAAGAGAGTAGTGCAAGAAATTCATCACATATAACTCAACAGCACCAATAACAAAATAATAAATAATAGATTTTGAACTCAAGTGAAAAGAAAAAAGGAATAGATTTATGTAAGAAGCAGTTATTCCCTGAAGGAGCAGAATTTAGCGATGATGAATTCACTTAATAATAAAATAATTAAAATATTTAATAAATTTATCTTTAAAAATAATCTATTTGCAGCAACCCAGTGAATATAAATGATTACTCTACGAACGATAGTCAATAATAGTAACATATCCATAATTCAAGAGAAAAGTAAAAGTAGTTGACTTAATAGTAATCTTAATAAGTTGTCACGTAACCAAGATATATAGAGAACTAAAATGAAGTAATACTGAAATAAATAAAAAAGCAGTAAAATGAGTCACTTTTAGCTAACTAGTAATCACCGTTACAGCCTATGAGTTACATTTAACATTCAAACTAAAAAACAGGGTAGAATTCAACTCATAGCAACCAAACAGGTTAAATTAATGGAAGTTCAGGTTAGTAACAAAATACTCTGTTTTACAAGACCCCGTAAAATAGCAATAATTATAATACTAATAGCAATTCTAATTTAACAAGTGCATACTCCTCAACTGGTGGTAGTGTTAACATTAAAAATTTATCTCCTTAGCAATAATTACAACAAGAATAATTTATACTTTTCCTCTAACAAAGCAATTCCCATTTGCACCAATCTGGCTCAGGAGGATTTACTGATAGGTAATACAACAAAGGTTCAAATAGCTCAGAAAAAGTATACCCTTCAGGTGACACATTCACAAGTCCATTAATGAATTTAAAAAGCCCTGACTTGAATAAAAGCTAAAGTTAACTGAAGAAAAGTGGTAAAAACTCTGTTCCTTCCCTTCCTAAGAGTCCTAATTCAGTTATTAACTACTATTAAGATCCTATAAACTATAGCAATATTACTGGGATTCAATCGAATCACTCTGAAAGCTTAAACTATACTGCATCTATAGGCACAACACCTGCAAAGTCAAACTTTTACTCGACCCCACTTTAAAATTAAAGCATAAATAATACAAATAACAACTTTTTTTTAACAAACACTTCTTCTTCAATGTAAAATACAAACAATAATATGATAGTTACAAATACAAATACTCCTTAGCAGTTATCAAGTAATACTGTGTAGTAATTAAATAACTCTAATAATCAATTAATATTCACTAAAAACTCACAAAGCAGTAATTAGTTTCAGGTAACAAATCAATACTAAGAATAGCCTTAAGAATACATAACTCCATAAAAAAAATGATAAACCATACTAATATCAATCAATCAATCAATGAATTAGTTATGTTTAAAATTTTTAAATTAAAAATTTCATTTACAAAAATTTTTGTAGCATTTTTCCATAAAATAAATATATATAAATTATATAATAGTATTTGATTTATAATGAAAAACAAATTCAGTAAATAATTAAACAGATATCAATCCATAAAAAATAGATGTCCATAATTTTAACAGTATTTAATAAAAAATATTATTTTTACCTTCTTTAAAATAGAAAATTAATAAATATAAAATATATGAATGAATAAATAAATAAATATTCTGTATAATGATTTGAAAAAAAATTTTTTTTGCGTTTTTCAGAGATATTGCGAAAAATATAAATAATAATTTTATATTTATTTTTTTTTTAATCAATAAAGGTTAAAGCTTAAAAGAATTTTATTTTTTTAATAGAATTAATATTCAAATTATTTAATTAGAAATTAATCAAGTTTGTATTAAGATTTCGAAAAAAATCTTTTAAAACAAAATTTAGGCTGTGGACATTTGGTTTGATTGAATAAAAGTAAATATCAATAATTATTAATAAAAATATAAGTTAACTATTTCTTTATTTATTGTAAAAAAAAAGCAAATGAACTAAGATAATTTTTCTAAAACTTGTTAGGAATAGTTGAAGGAAGTCATAGAAATTATTAAAGATACTTAAAATTTTATTTCTGAAAACTAAAAAAGAGTTAGCTTTTAGAGATATTTAGGTCAAGAAATATTTTGGGTTCTTCATAGATGGCTTGAAACTATATTTTAGTAAAACTTTACTCATATATCATCAAATATAGAGCCTTCTGTTTAGAGATTTCTCTAATAAATTAAAGGAGATTTTTTGAATATTAGAACTTTAGTTTAGAAGCTTAAAGTAATTAAAATTTATTTTATTTTTTTTAGAAATAACACTTTTTTGAGTAAAGTTTCAAATAAATATATTAATTTATTTTTATTTATTCACTAATAATGTAGTTTGAATTTAATTCAAAATATGAAGACGAGTTTGAAATAATAAAAAATATTTAAGAAGGTTTATAGAATTTAATTAAAGTAGGTATTGAGGGATTTAATAACGGAATTGTTAAGATAGAAACTAAAACTTCTTTGGATGAGTTCTAAAAATATTTGACACTTCTCAATTTTACAATATTACAATACAGATAAATAGATAGCTAATTCTTTAAGTGTCAAACTGAAATGATGAAATATGGTAAGAATAAGTAACCTTATAAAATTGATTGTCCATATTTCATTATTGACCACACAGTTACTCAATAAGCAACACTTGAAGCTGATGATGTGTATGAAGGACTTAAAGCTTTCTGTAAGAATATATGATTATAGTTTATTAAAATAAGAACATTAATTAATTCTTATCTCCAGCCGTGTCTATTTTTCTATCAAATTATCTATCGCACGCATGAGATTAGAATATTTCTATTAATTTATTTCTCTTCTTTATTTATAATAAATATCCTTTTTAATTTTAAAAAATTATTAAAGGCCATCAATATCTGAATAAAACTTTGCACAAAGAAATACACCTCAAGAAACTTGAATTTTATCTTGATTTTGATAACACTGGTTAAATTTAGTTAAGTGATGTTGATGACTTCTTTACTTTTGTTTGGTGTAATCCATATGAAAGAGAGTAATTCTTGTCAGAAAAGGAATTCTTTAAATCTGATGAAAAGGTTAATAAATTAAGTTAATTTACTAAATTAAATACTAATTATATACATTTAAAAAATAGAAAAACAAATACAAATTAGTCCTAACATTAAAAAAGCAATCACCAAACTTTGATCCTTTATTCCCTAGATAAATTTATATTGATGAATATGGAGTCGTTCCCTAAGACAAGAGATAATCTAAAGACAGAGAAAAAATTCGTAAGCCAGTTAGGTATCATTTTCAATAAATTTTATAATCAAATTTAATCTTTCTTTTTTATTACATTTAGATTTGGAAGAAAAGCTATGAATAATAATAACCTTATTCCTTGTGACGTCTATTTTGGATAAAAGGAAATGACTATCAGTAAAAGATAGTTTGTAATTAAGTCTGACTAGGATGATTACTATGCTTATTGCATATCTACTACCAATCCTACTGAATTCTTGGTGATGACTGATGGTTGCTTTATCACCAAAGGCTCAGTTATCACTTTATCTGATAAGGTATATATATTATTCAGATCATCTCATTTAATTCAATAAATTTTACATATATTTTTTTTAAGAATTTAAAAACATTTTGAAAGAAAGAGCTTATTAAAATATTTCGATTGAATTTAATCAATTAAACTTATTTATAAAAATAAATGTAGGTTTGCTTTATAGTAACAGAATGCGTAGTACCTCTTGACGAAGAATAAGTAGTAGAAAAAATGGAAGAAGAGAGTATTATTGGAGATGGACCAACTGTTAGAAGAGGTAAAAAAAATAATCCTGCTCTTGCTTAGATTAAAAGCAAAGCTGACAAAATGAAAGAAATATAAGACCCTAAAGACTACAAAGAAAAGAATATTGCTGATGAGGATGAAGGATTAAAAGTTGAAAATGAAATAACATAAAAAGATGAGCATAAAACTTTTGAAAAGAAGAAAGGAGGTATGAAGGATATTAAAGAGTATTTCTAAAAGAAGATGAACAATGAAAAAATTGATGATGAGCAAGCTTAATTTGTTACTTAAGAATTTAAAAATCAAAAGAAGAAGTAAAAAGATGATGAAGAAGATTACAGATGTTTCCCTAATAAGGATATGACAACGAAATGCACAAGAAGAAAAGGTGAGTGCTATTTATAATTAGAGTTAGACTGGTGTGATTTGGAATGTGAGGATTAAATAAGAGAGACCCTTAAGAAGTTTAATTAAATTTAAAGAGAAAAAAAACAAGGTTATTTTACCATAGGAACAGCTAAAGGATTAGAAATACCTATTGAAGACCATTCTATTAAAGAATTCTAGTGCTATTTTATTTATAAAGAAGAATTTAAAAAATGGATTTGTATGGATTACAACTAAAACATTATGGCTACAGCTATTTAGAAAGACTAGTACACTACCGTTGCATTTAAAGGAAATAATGATAAAAATCACTCTGAATTATTCAAACTACAAAAAGGTGCAGTAATTGTTGTATCTGGAAATTTCCTTGAAGTTGATTTTGTTGATGTTGACTTTGATAAGAATTAATGATAAATAAATAAATTAATTAATTAATTATACAGCGTGTGTGTGTGTATTTTTATTAATTTAATAAAACAATTTCTTTACTTATTTTAGTAATTTTATTATTTTTTTGTTTGTTCTATAGCAAATAACATATCTGTTACAGCAAGGTTTATATTAATTATATTATCCTGTTATAAAAATTTTCATAAAACTCAATTTATTATACCATTTGTTTTCTCTAACATAAGGTATACTCATATTGGTTATTTTAATTCAAATACGTTTTCAAAAGATAATGTTATTTGGATATTATCATTCATGATATTCATGATGATATTAAAATGCCATAATTTTGAATTTAAATTTCTAAAAATAAATGTTGAAATTTTACACTTTTTATTAAATCAAATTTGTTTAAATATTAAAATAATATTTATTTATTTATTTTATTAAATTTTTTAAATAAAATAAATTAATTTCTTTTTAATTACTTTAAATATCCTTTAACTGCTTATATTTAATGATGCTAGATTGATTTTTACATATACGGCAACCAATCAATGATTATTTTTTATTTTTTGAACATACTACTTATTTTTTTACTTAATCTTGCTAAATTTCAAACTATCTTGTTTCGCAAAGGTAAATCTTTAAAATACCGCGGAATATAAATATTGTAAAAAAGAATTTATTATCCTATCTATTTTAGTTTGATAAATATTTTCTGATTATTGACAAATTATTAGAATAAGTAGAAATAAAACAATATTAAAAGGTGTAGAAAGTAGTAATATGTCTTACTTAAAAAAGCTAGGAATTTACGGAATCAGAAGTTATGGGGATTAAAACAGTGAAAAGTATGAAGAAATAGCCTTCTTTAAACCTTTAACTCTGATTTTAGGTAACAACGGAGCTGGCAAGTCAGTAATATTTTTATTTTTTAATAATTTAACAAAGTTAACTTAAACTTATTTAGACTATAATAGAATGCTTAAAACTAATCACTACTGGTTCTTTTCCTCCAAACTCTGACAAAGGAAAAACATTTATTAAGGATCCAAGATTGATGGGTTCAAATGAGAGTTAGGGGTCAATTTCGTTAATTTTCAAGGCTATTAATCAAAAATAAATATTAGTTAGAAGACTATTCTAGGTAATTTTAAATAATAATTCTTAATCAACAACTAAAATAAGTATTTTATACAAGGTAAAAAAAGAAAAGAGTGGAAAATTTACATTTGATTCGAAAGATGCTACGATTAAAGTTAGAGATAAGAATACAGGAAAGGATATCTCTGTAGATCATAAAGTATAAATAAAATATATAATTTTGACTTATCTTATAAATAATTTTATTTATTTTTAAGTGTTTAGAAATTGAAAAATAAGTCCCACAGTTATTAGGTGTTAGTAAAGCTGTTTTTGAAAATGTTATCTTTTGTCACTAAGATGAAAGTCTTTGGCCATTTGGTGACAGTGCAACATTAAAAAGTATTTTCGATGAACTTTTCGATACTAAACAGTAATACAAATAAAAATAATTAATTTTTTTTTCTTTAATATTTCACAATCTTAGAATATACTTAATTAAATAATAAAAAGATTCACAAAACTTTAAGAAACTTTGCATAAGTAACAGAAAGAAATTAAAAAAGAAGCTTCAGAAACGAAAATTAATTTGTAGCACTACAAGCAAAGATATGATGAGGCTGTTTCTCAGAAATAGTTGATTGCAAAAGAAGCAGAAGATTTACTCTAAGCTACTGTAGATCTTGAAAAAATGAGAAACGAATATAATTTGTTTAATGTAATTTATTTAAAATTTTAAAATAAGTAAAAAAGCTTTATTTTTGATTTTAGAAAGGAATTGAAGATGAAGAAACAGTCAGAATAAGGATAGAAAACTTAAATAAAGATATTTGCAATTGTAATTGGAACAAAAATGAAATGGAAAAATAGTAGAAATAAATATTAAGTAGCTGCAGTAGACACTATTTTTTAGGTGAAGATATTGATACACTAAAAAAAATATAAGATCATCTTAAGAAAGAAAACTAAGATTTGAAGATAAAGAAAGAGGAAATTGAAGAAAGTATTGAAACAGAAAAAAGGGATTTAGATAAGTTGAAGTATGAAATAGAAAATTTGAAATCATCAGATAAGAATACTAAATAAGTTCATTAAGATCTCAAAAACATTAAATAAAAATTAAATGAAATTATGCATAAATCTATTGATTCTGATGAGATTATGCTGAAAGAGGCTAACCAATATAAAGATTAAATAGAATCAGAATATAAAACATTATCATTTTCTTTAAAAAACTCTGTACAGGAATATCAAGATACTATTCACTAAACATAGCAAAATTTACAAAAACTTTAAGTAAGGTAAGCTGAACTTAAAGAAAAAAAAAAGCACTCTCAAAAGAGAATTGAATAGCTTTAAGAAGAAATTGGAAAACTAAAATCTTCAAACACTCAAAAAAATTTAGAAGAGTCAATTTAATTATTGGAGGTGTCTAAAAAAAATAGTGAACAATATAACTTAAAGATATAAGAATACTAAGACTAAATAGATAATATTAGATAGCAAAATTCTGGATTAGCAAAATAAATTGAAATTATTAACTCATAGTCTAAAATGCAAAGTAAATATTTAGAGCTAAAATAAATGACAAGCTAGTTTGATGAAATAAATAAAACTATGGAGGTTTAGCAAAAAGAATACGAATAATATTAAATTTCACAAGACGAACATTTGAGTGAGCAAAGAAAGTAATGCATGGGTGAAATAAGTAGCTTAAAGTAGCAAAAATCGAAACTTGAGTCAGAAATTTCGAAATTAGAAGGTAGAATAGAGCTAAATGAAGACATAGAAACAGCTTTTGAATTAAAACTAAATCAAATAACTTAAACTTTTAAAGAAAGTAATTTACTCGATATTATTGCTTAAGACAATAATGCAGGTATTTAAAAAAAAAATATATAATTGTTTTCTAAAAAATAAATTTTTTTACTATAGATTTTGATACAAAATACTAATCAATTAAAGAAGAAATAGAAGAATTAAAAAATAGCATTATTGAAAAGCAAACTTGCTTATTAATTGATAAATAAGTTCTAAATTATTGCACTGAGAAGAAAAAGTGCAAATTTTGTAAAAGTGATGTTAATGAAGATAATATATCCAAAATAACTAAATCCTAAGAAGATAGATCAAGAAAAGCAGAAAAAGATATACAAGAGCGTATTGCCCTTAAAGAATAAAAAATATTTGAGAAAAAATAATTGAAAAAACTCAAGGAATAGTACGTTTAGTATAATGAATTGAGGGCTAAATAAAAAAAGAATAACTCTGAGATTAAAGAGATATAAATTCAGGTTAAAGAACTACAAGAGCAATTATAAAATTTAGTCAATTAACTTATTAATAAAGAAGCTCAATTAGCTAAACTAGAAAAAGCACATACTATTTAAAGTGAAATCATTAAAACATAAAGATAAATTTATAACTTGAAGAATAAAATTCAGAAATTTTAAGTTGAAAATCCTGAATTACTAAATATTGATAATTAAAATATTATACCACCAGAAAAAGTTGAAGAAATCCATAAAAACTATAAGCAAAATAACTAAAGGTTAGAGTCTTTGAACAGCCTGCTTATTTAAGAAAATGTAATTTAATTATTATTTAATTTTAATTAAATATTATTAATTTATAGAACAAAAAAGCGAACTCTAATGCTAGTTTTCAATAAGCAGAAGTGTTAAGAAAAAACTGCTAAAATAAGCTAAAAGAAGAACAAGAGCAAATTCAAAGAAACACAAAAGATATTAAAGATTATGAATAATAAAATTAAACATCTCTCACTGAACTATAAAATATTGAAAAAGATATAGAATCATAAAACAAATTATTATAAGAGCTTAAAAAAAATGTAAGTGAATAAACACAAGAGCTTTAGAAAGTTTAATAAACTTACGACTAATCCAAAATACTGATTGGCGAATACCTTCCTAAATACGAAAAGACCTATACAGAATATAAAGAACTTAAGCAAGCCAAAGGAAAGTAAAAAAGTAAATTATAAGAAAATTAAATCGCTTAATTAGAAAAGGAGTATGCTATCAAGGAAAAATCGAAATAATAAAATGAAGAAGAACTAGTAAAGATTATAGAGTAACTGAAAGAACAGACTGAAGAATTTGACAATCTTACAAAAGGTATCTAATATCTAGAACTTGGTGTTTCTATATCTTAGGTGGAAAAAGAGTTAGCTCAAAATGAACAACTTCTCAAAGAATAGTAAGCAATTTTAGAGAAAATCTAACAATAAACGAGAGCAGGATATGATAAAATACAAAAAATAAAAGCTTTTGAAGAAACCTGCAAATATAGAAAATAAGCTTTAGAAAAAAATTATGTAAAACTTTTAAATTTTTAAATTAATAAAAAATTAAAATTATATATTAGGCAGAGGCAATAGCCAGATATGATCAGGCTGAAGAAAGATATTGTAGAGCACTAGTTGAGTTAGAAGTAAAAAATGGATTGCTAAAAGACATCTAAGAATACTTAGAGGAGCTTGATAAAACACTAATTAACTATCATAAGGATAAGATGGAATAAATTAATAAATGCATTGCAGATACTTGGAAAGTAAAAATACTAAAAGCAAATAATTTATTAAATTTATTTTATTTTAGAAAATTTATTAAGGCTAAGATATTGTTAAAGTTGAGATCAAAGCAGAAGAAGCAGAAGGAAGAGGCAAAAAAATATATAACTATAGAATTGTTATGTTTATCTACGAGTAAATAAATAAATAACTTACTTATTTACTTTCTTTCTTTATTCCTAATTTTTAATTTATAAAATATTTTAAAAAGCGAAAAGGATAAAGATCTCAAAGAGATAGATATGAAAGGCAGATGTAGTGCTGGTTAAAAAGTTCTTGCTTCAATCATTATTAGGTTAGCATTAGCTGAAGCATTTACTATGAATTGTGGTATCCTTGCACTTGATGAGCCTACAACAAATCTTGATAAGCTTCATGCCTAAAGTAAATAATATTTTCGTTAACATTCTAAACTTATAAAATATTTTTTAGAATTGGGAGAGCAACTATGTGAACTTATAGAGTCCAGAAAAGGATAATCGTCTTTCCAACTTATCATAATTTCACATGATAAAGATTTTATTCATTTAATGTAGCAGAGATAACATTGTAGTGACTTCTACTACGTATATAAGGTAAATTTCATAATTTTATAATAAAACAAAATATTGAATGATATTCTAATAAATATAAAATAAGGAAAATGGATGTTCTCTAATTGAAAGAAGAACTTATAAAAATGCTTTGATGAACAAGTAAACAGATTGAAAGTATAAAGATAAATTTAATAATTCTAAAAAGGATTTTATACATTATTTGTATTTAAATATATTAAAGTAATTTTATATATATCAATTAATTAATTAGTCAATCATATATTGATAGATAAATATATTGTTTTTTCCATCATTTTCTTCTTTTTTGAATTTTTTTTGTAGGACCATTTAAATTTTTTAAATCTTTTGATGATACATTAAGAACACCTCCCTTAAAGTCACCAAACTATTTACTTTTCATATCTTTATATTTGTAATTGTTCTTGAGATATTCAGATTTTTATTTCTTTTTGTTAATATGCTTTTCTAAGAATTTTGTATCATGGAATCTCTATACGGAATCATACTAAATATTTTCAGTGATAGCTCTTTCTTTTTGCTTTTTATAAGTATCTATAATCTTAGATCTAATACCTTAGAGCATTTTCAATGGCATTTTTTAACCTTTTTGCTAAATTGATAAAAAAAATTTAAACATATAAATTAGGATATTATTAATTTATTACCTTCATACCCTTTTCTGATGCTGCAAAATGCTTCTTTTCTTTTTGATTCATGTGATCATTTGTCATTTTACGGATTTCTTAGATTGTATTCCAAAATTAATTGTTACTTCTCTTTTTTTGCTTTTGTTTAGATTTCATTTTCTTAATTTAGGAGATTGGTTGAAAACGCTTGTTATTTGCTGTTTGTTGTTTTATCTTTAGCTTTAAAAGAAATTGCTTATAATCTTAAATAAATATATTTTGTAAAAAGCAATTTCTAACCTTTGTAATTTGGTTTGATATATCCTTTTATCTTAATAAATACTTAATAATAATTCTTTGCACCAAAATGTAGAATTTGCTTTGCATGCTTTTAATTTAGATAAATATTTCTTCTACTATAAACTTTAAATAAAGATAAACATAATTCAAAAAACACTACAATGTGAAGATGGAATTTTTGGAAAACAAAATTTAAACATTTTTATTGGCTTGCAATGCTAGGAGTAACTTAACAATTAATTGATTTATAAAAGAATTTACATAAAAATATACTAAAAATAGTTTTTAAAAGAAATTTTGATAAAAGAGCCAAAAATAAAGAATTTTCTGTGAAGCTATTGATGCATTTTATAATATTAATAAATAGTTAGTATAGCAATTATTAATTGATTAAATAATTTTTATTGATCACGAATAAAAGAAATCTAAAGTAATCCTATCAACTATTAAAAAATCATACACTTTTTATGAAAATTCTTTTTTTATTAAAGAATTTTTGATACTATTCTTAATTATTTTTTAATAATATGTAAGAAGAAATTGCTAAGTTAATTAAAAAATTAAAAGAAGGAGTAATATTTATTTCTGTTCAACCACGATATTAATAATTTAATTGATTTGTTCCAATATATTTATTTATATGTATGTATGATTGATCTGTCTGCTCATATTAAAATATTACTAATTTATTTCATAATATATAAAAAACAGATATTTATCAAATAACTTCTAAATCTTTTTATCAAAAAGCAATTTAAAACGCAAGCAAACGTGTTATCAAAAATTTGCAAATAATAAATATGAGGCAAGCATCAAAGGAATTTATTGATTCCTTAACAGTTTTCCATCAAAAGTTAGAAGCATCAGGATTAATGTTAGGAATCAAAATAGGTTTTCTAGCAACACCTTTTGTTATGTGGTTTATTTTAAACCTTTTTGGATTAAATTCTGCTCTAAAATTCGCAATTATGAGCATAACAATAGCAATACTGGCTTTGATTTATGCAACCCATATTTTAGTTGAAATTATGAAAAGTAAGCCAGGAAGCGATGAAATGTAGAGAATGGCACTTTACATTCAAGAAGGTTCTGAAGGATTTTTCCTAGCATAATATGGAACTATTTTCAAACTCAGCTTCTTTTTTTGTGTGATTATTATGTTGATTTATTACTTCAGAGAACCACCTCAACTTTAATCAAGCAATAAATCTGGAGATAGTTCAAAACTAGTCATTACCAGTACTGCAACTTCCATATTCTCGGGAATAAGTTTTATTCTAGGAGCTGTTTGTTCAGCATTCTCTGGATATTCTGGCATGTGGGTTAGTGTCAGAGCAAATGTAAGGTAAATCAATTTAGTAAAAAAAATATTTTAGGTGCTTAGTTTAAAATCTATAGAAGAGGATTTATTACTAAAAATATCTTTATTTTATAAGAAGCAATAGGATTTTCTTAATTTTATAATATATTTTTAAAAAGAACAACTTCTGCTGCTAGTAGATGTTATGACGAAGCTATTAATATTGCTTTTAAAGGTGGGTACTTTGCAGCAGCAATTAACATAGCCTTAGCAATCATGGGTATATCAACTATTTTCTTGATGCAATATTTCTATTATAGAGCTGTTCTACCTAAGCCTGAAATGGTTATTGAAATTATTGACTAAATTCCTCTGTTAATTATTGGTAACTCTATCTAATGCTTATTTAAAATCAAAGAAATTTATGCAAATAGCTAAATAAAATTAACCACTATTAAAAATTAATTATATAGGCTTTGGATTTGGTGCCTCATTTGTGGCTATGTTTGCATAACTAGGTGGTGGTATTTATACCAAGGCAGCTGATGTTGGTGCTGATTTAATAGGTACAGACTTATTTTTTATTTATATTTATTTTCATTAATTGCATTTTAAATAAATTTAGGTAAAGTTGAATCTAATATCCCTGAAGATGATCATAGAAACCCTGCAGTAATTGCTGATTTAGTAGGCGATAATGTAGGAGATTGTGCTGGTTAAGCAGCTGATTTATTCGAATCAATTTCAGCTGAAATTATTAGTGCAATGATTTTAGGTATAAAAATATTTATATATTTTAATTGTTTCTATAATTTAGCTATTTATAGGTGCAACACTTGCTCATGAGGCCAAGTTTAGTTTAAGTGTAAAAGTTAGCTTCATGTTTTTCCCATTAGCAGTGCACTGTCTAGACTTATTTGCTTCTACTGTTGGTATTAAAAAAATATCATAGCTAAAAAGGTTTTAATATAGGTTTAAATAATTAGGTATGCATTTTGTCAGAACAAAGAAAGGATTACCAGAATATGACGCATCATATGGAAAATTAGAAGATCCCTTAGATGTAATGAAGAAAGGCTATAGAGTGTCTATGCTAGTAGGAATTATAGGATTTATGGGTTTGTGCTATATGTTTTTAAATCCTGAGAAATATCCAAACGCTTGGTTAAATTTCGCTTTTTGTGGTATGATTGGTGT